>NC_090754.1:86488333-86495833 GCF_036898095.1 Palaemon carinicauda
ACGGAAGGAGAAGGGGAAAGGTAGGCCTAGAAAGAGAAGACGGAAGGAGAAGGGGAAAGGTAGACTTAGAAAGAGAAGACGGAAGGAGAAGGGGAAAGGTAGGCCTAGAAAGAGAAGACGGAAGGAGAAGGGGAAAGGTAGACTTAGAAAGAGAAGACGGAAGGAGAAGGGGAAAGGTAGGCCTAGAAAGAGAAGACGGAAGGAGAAGGGGAAAGGTAGACTTAGAAAGAGAAGACGGAAGGAGAAGGGGAAAGGTAGGCCTAGAAAGAGAAGACGGAAGGAGAAGGGGAAAGGTAGACTTAGAAAGAGAAGACGGAAGGAGAAGGGGAAAGGTAGGCCTAGAAAGAGAAGACGGAAGGAGAAGGGGAAAGGTAGACCTAGAAAGAGAAGACGGAAGGAGAAGGGGAAAGGTAGGCCTAGAAAGAGAAGACGGAAGGAGAAGGGGGAAAGGTAGACCTAGAAAGAGAAGACGGAAGGAGAAGGGGAAAGGTAGGCCTAGAAAGAGAAGACGGAAAGAGAAGGGGGAAAGGTAGACCTAGAAAGAGAAGACGGAAGGAGAAGGGGAAAGGTAGGCCTAGAAAGAGAAGACGGAAAGAGAAGGGGGAAAGGTAGACCTAGAAAGAGAAGACGGAAGGAGAAGGGGAAAGGTAGGCCTAGAAAGAGAAGACGGAAAGAGAAGGGGGAAAGGTAGACCTAGAAAGAGAAGACGGAAGGAGAAGGGGAAAGGTAGGCCTAGAAAGAGAAGACGGAAAGAGAAGGGGGAAAGGTAGACCTAGAAAGAGAAGACGGAAGGAGAAGGGGAAAGGTAGGCCTAGAAAGAGAAGACGGAAAGAGAAGGGGGAAAGGTAGACCTAGAAAGAGAAGACGGAAGGAGAAGGGGAAAGGTAGGCCTAGAAAGAGAAGACGGAAGAGAAGGGGGAAAGGTAGACCTAGAAAGAGAAGACGGAAGGAGAAGGGGAAAGGTAGGCCTAGAAAGAGAAGACGGAAGGAGAAGGGGGAAAGGTAGACCTAGAAAGAGAAGACGGAAGGAGAAGGGGAAAGGTAGGCCTAGAAAGAGAAGACGGAAGGAGAAGGGGGAAAGGTAGACCTAGAAAGAGAAGACGGAAGGAGAAGGGGAAAGGTAGGCCTAGAAAGAGAAGACGGAAGGAGAAGGGGGAAAGGTAGACCTAGAAAGAGAAGACGGAAGGAGAAGGGGAAAGGTAGGCCTAGAAAGAGAAGACGGAAGGAGAAGGGGGAAAGGTAGACCTAGAAAGAGAAGACGGAAGGAGAAGGGGAAAGGTAGGCCTAGAAAGAGAAGACGGAAGGAGAAGGGGGAAAGGTAGACCTAGAAAGAGAAGACGGAAGGAGAAGGGGAAAGGTAGGCCTAGAAAGAGAAGACGGAAGGAGAAGGGGGAAAGGTAGACCTAGAAAGAGAAGACGGAAGGAGAAGGGGAAAGGTAGGCCTAGAAAGAGAAGACGGAAGGAGAAGGGGGAAAGGTAGACCTAGAAAGAGAAGACGGAAGGAGAAGGGGAAAGGTAGGCCTAGAAAGAGAAGACGGAAGGAGAAGGGGGAAAGGTAGACCTAGAAAGAGAAGACGGAAGGAGAAGGGGAAAGGTAGGCCTAGAAAGAGAAGACGGAAGGAGAAGGGGGAAAGGTAGACCTAGAAAGAGAAGACGGAAGGAGAAGGGGAAAGGTAGGCCTAGAAAGAGAAGACGGAAGGAGAAGGGGGAAAGGTAGACCTAGAAAGAGAAGACGGAAGGAGAAGGGGAAAGGTAGGCCTAGAAAGAGAAGACGGAAGGAGAAGGGGGAAAGGTAGACCTAGAAAGAGAAGACGGAAGGAGAAGGGGAAAGGTAGGCCTAGAAAGAGAAGACGGAAGGAGAAGGGGGAAAGGTAGACCTAGAAAGAGAAGACGGAAGGAGAAGGGGAAAGGTAGGCCTAGAAAGAGAAGACGGAAGGAGAAGGGGGAAAGGTAGACCTAGAAAGAGAAGACGGAAGGAGAAGGGGAAAGGTAGGCCTAGAAAGAGAAGACGGAAGGAGAAGGGGGAAAGGTAGACCTAGAAAGAGAAGACGGAAGGAGAAGGGGAAAGGTAGGCCTAGAAAGAGAAGACGGAAGGAGAAGGGGGAAAGGTAGACCTAGAAAGAGAAGACGGAAGGAGAAGGGGAAAGGTAGGCCTAGAAAGAGAAGACGGAAGGAGAAGGGGGAAAGGTAGACCTAGAAAGAGAAGACGGAAGGAGAAGGGGAAAGGTAGGCCTAGAAAGAGAAGACGGAAGGAGAAGGGGGAAAGGTAGACCTAGAAAGAGAAGACGGAAGGAGAAGGGGAAAGGTAGGCCTAGAAAGAGAAGACGGAAGGAGAAGGGGGAAAGGTAGACCTAGAAAGAGAAGACGGAAGGAGAAGGGGAAAGGTAGGCCTAGAAAGAGAAGACGGAAGGAGAAGGGGGAAAGGTAGACCTAGAAAGAGAAGACGGAAGGAGAAGGGGAAAGGTAGGCCTAGAAAGAGAAGACGGAAGGAGAAGGGGGAAAGGTAGACCTAGAAAGAGAAGACGGAAGGAGAAGGGGAAAGGTAGGCCTAGAAAGAGAAGACGGAAGGAGAAGGGGGAAAGGTAGACCTAGAAAGAGAAGACGGAAGGAGAAGGGGAAAGGTAGGCCTAGAAAGAGAAGACGGAAGGAGAAGGGGGAAAGGTAGACCTAGAAAGAGAAGACGGAAGGAGAAGGGGAAAGGTAGGCCTAGAAAGAGAAGACGGAAGGAGAAGGGGGAAAGGTAGACCTAGAAAGAGAAGACGGAAGGAGAAGGGGAAAGGTAGGCCTAGAAAGAGAAGACGGAAGGAGAAGGGGGAAAGGTAGACCTAGAAAGAGAAGACGGAAGGAGAAGGGGAAAGGTAGGCCTAGAAAGAGAAGACGGAAGGAGAAGGGGGAAAGGTAGACCTAGAAAGAGAAGACGGAAGGAGAAGGGGAAAGGTAGGCCTAGAAAGAGAAGACGGAAGGAGAAGGGGGAAAGGTAGACCTAGAAAGAGAAGACGGAAGGAGAAGGGGAAAGGTAGGCCTAGAAAGAGAAGACGGAAGGAGAAGGGGGAAAGGTAGACCTAGAAAGAGAAGACGGAAGGAGAAGGGGAAAGGTAGGCCTAGAAAGAGAAGACGGAAGGAGAAGGGGGAAAGGTAGACCTAGAAAGAGAAGACGGAAGGAGAAGGGGAAAGGTAGGCCTAGAAAGAGAAGACGGAAGGAGAAGGGGGAAAGGTAGACCTAGAAAGAGAAGACGGAAGGAGAAGGGGAAAGGTAGGCCTAGAAAGAGAAGACGGAAGGAGAAGGGGGAAAGGTAGACCTAGAAAGAGAAGACGGAAGGAGAAGGGGAAAGGTAGGCCTAGAAAGAGAAGACGGAAGGAGAAGGGGGAAAGGTAGACCTAGAAAGAGAAGACGGAAGGAGAAGGGGAAAGGTAGGCCTAGAAAGAGAAGACGGAAGGAGAAGGGGGAAAGGTAGACCTAGAAAGAGAAGACGGAAGGAGAAGGGGAAAGGTAGGCCTAGAAAGAGAAGACGGAAGGAGAAGGGGGAAAGGTAGACCTAGAAAGAGAAGACGGAAGGAGAAGGGGAAAGGTAGGCCTAGAAAGAGAAGACGGAAGGAGAAGGGGGAAAGGTAGACCTAGAAAGAGAAGACGGAAGGAGAAGGGGAAAGGTAGGCCTAGAAAGAGAAGACGGAAGGAGAAGGGGGAAAGGTAGACCTAGAAAGAGAAGACGGAAGGAGAAGGGGAAAGGTAGGCCTAGAAAGAGAAGACGGAAGGAGAAGGGGGAAAGGTAGACCTAGAAAGAGAAGACGGAAGGAGAAGGGGAAAGGTAGGCCTAGAAAGAGAAGACGGAAGGAGAAGGGGGAAAGGTAGACCTAGAAAGAGAAGACGGAAGGAGAAGGGGAAAGGTAGGCCTAGAAAGAGAAGACGGAAGGAGAAGGGGGAAAGGTAGACCTAGAAAGAGAAGACGGAAGGAGAAGGGGAAAGGTAGACCTAGAAAGAGAAGACGGAAGGAGAAGGGGAAAGGTAGACCTAGAAAGAGAAGACGGAAGGAGAAGAAGACGGAAGGAGAAGGGGAAAGGTAGGCTTAGAAAGAGAAGACGGAAAGAGAAGGGGAAAGGTAGACTTAGAAAGAGAAGACGGAAGGAGAAGGGGAAAGGTAGGCTTAGAAAGAGAAGACGGAAAGAGAAGGGGAAAGGTAGACCTAGAAAGAGAAGACGGAAGGAGAAGGGGAAAGGTAGGCTTAGAAAGAGAAGACGGAAAGAGAAGGGGGAAAGGTAGACCTAGAAAGAGAAGACGGAAAGAGAAGGGGAAAGGTAGGCTTAGAAAGAGAAGACGGAAAGAGAAGGGGGAAAGGTAGACCTAGAAAGAGAAGACGGAAAGAGAAGGGGAAAGGTAGACTTAGAAAGAAAAGACGGAAAGAGAAGGAGAAAGGTAGACTTAGAAAGAGAAGACGGAAGGAGAAGGGGAAAGGTAGACTTAGAAAGAAAAGACGGAAAGAGAAGGAGAAAGGTAGACTTAGAAAGAGAAGACGGAAAGAGAAGGGGAAAGGTAGACTTAGAAAGAGAAGACGGAAAGAGAAGGAGAAAGGTAGACTTAGAAAGAGAAGACGGAAAGAGAAGGGGAAAGGTAGACTTAGAAAGAGAAGACGGAAGGAGAAGGGGAAAGGTAGACCTAGAAAGAGAAGACGGAAAGAGAAGGGGAAAGGTAGACTTAGAAAGAGAAGACGGAAGGAGAAGGGGAAAGGTAGACTTAGAAAGAGAAGACGGAAGGAGAAGGGGAAAGGTAGACTTAGAAAGAGAAGACGGAAAGAGAAGGGGAAAGGTAGACTTAGAAAGAGAAGACGGAAAGAGAAGGGGAAAGGTAGACTTAGAAAGAGAAGACGGAAAGAGAAGGGGAAAGGTAGACTTAGAAAGAGAAGACGGAAGGAGAAGGGGAAAGGTAGACTTAGAAAGAGAAGACGGAAAGAGAAGGGGAAAGGTAGGCTTAGAAAGAGAAGACGGAAAGAGAAGGGGGAAAGGTAGACTTAGAAAGAGAAGACGGAAAGAGAAGGAGAAAGGTAGGCTTAGAAAGAGAAGACGGAAAGAGAAGGGGGAAAGGTAGACCTAGAAAGAGAAGACGGAAAGAGAAGGAGAAAGGTAGGCTTAGAAAGAGAAGACGGAAAGAGAAGGGGAAAGGTAGACTTAGAAAGAGAAGACGGAAGGAGAAGGGGAAAGGTAGACTTAGAAAGAAAAGACGGAAAGAGAAGGAGAAAGGTAGACTTAGAAAGAGAAGACGGAAAGAGAAGGAGAAAGGTAGACTTAGAAAGAGAAGACGGAAAGAGAAGGGGGAAAGGTAGACCTAGAAAGAGAAGACGGAAAGAGAAGGGGAAAGGTAGGCTTAGAAAGAGAAGACGGAAAGAGAAGGGGAAAGGTAGGCTTAGAAAGAGAAGACGGAAAGAGAAGGGGGAAAGGTAGACCTAGAAAGAGAAGACGGAAAGAGAAGGAGAAAGGTAGGCTTAGAAAGAGAAGACGGAAAGAGAAGGAGAAAGGTAGGCTTAGAAAGAGAAGACGGAAAGAGAAGGGGAAAGGTAGACCTAGAAAGAGAAGACGGAAAGAGAAGGGGAAAGGTAGACTTAGAAAGAGAAGACGGAAAGAGAAGGGGAAAGGTAGACTTAGAAAGAGAAGACGGAAAGAGAAGGAGAAAGGTAGACTTAGAAAGAGAAGACGGAAAGAGAAGGAGAAAGGTAGACTTAGAAAGAGAAGACGGAAAGAGAAGGAGAAAGGTAGACTTAGAAAGAGAAGACGGAAAGAGAAGGAGAAAGGTAGACTTAGAAAGAGAAGACGGAAAGAGAAGGGGAAAGGTAGACTTAGAAAGAGAAGACGGAAAGAGAAGGAGAAAGGTAGACTTAGAAAGAGAAGACGGAAAGAGAAGGGGAAAGGTAGGCTTAGAAAGAGAAGACGGAAAGAGAAGGAGAAAGGTAGACTTAGAAAGAGAAGACGGAAAGAGAAGGAGAAAGGTAGGCTTAGAAAGAGAAGACGGAAAGAGAAGGGGGAAAGGTAGACCTAGAAAGAGAAGACGGAAAGAGAAGGAGAAAGGTAGGCTTAGAAAGAGAAGACGGAAAGAGAAGGGGGAAAGGTAGACCTAGAAAGAGAAGACGGAAAGAGAAGGAGAAAGGTAGGCTTAGAAAGAGAAGACGGAAAGAGAAGGGGGAAAGGTAGACCTAGAAAGAGAAGACGGAAAGAGAAGGAGAAAGGTAGACTTAGAAAGAGAAGACGGAAAGAGAAGGGGAAAGGTAGACTTAGAAAGAGAAGACGGAAAGAGAAGGAGAAAGGTAGACTTAGAAAGAGAAGACGGAAAGAGAAGGAGAAAGGTAGACTTAGAAAGAGAAGACGGAAAGAGAAGGGGAAAGGTAGACTTAGAAAGAGAAGACGGAAAGAGAAGGAGAAAGGTAGACTTAGAAAGAGAAGACGGAAAGAGAAGGGGAAAGGTAGACTTAGAAAGAGAAGACGGAAAGAGAAGGGGAAAGGTAGACTTAGAAAGAGAAGACGGAAAGAGAAGGAGAAAGGTAGACTTAGAAAGAGAAGACGGAAAGAGAAGGGGGAAAGGTAGACTTAGAAAGAGAAGACGGAAGGAGAAGGGGAAAGGTAGACTTAGAAAGAGAAGACGGAAGGAGAAGGGGAAAGGTAGACTTAGAAAGAGAAGACGGAAAGAGAAGGGGAAAGGTAGACTTAGAAAGAGAAGACGGAAGGAGAAGGGGAAAGGTAGACTTAGAAAGAGAAGACGGAAAGAGAAGGAGAAAGGTAGACTTAGAAAGAGAAGACGGAAAGAGAAGGAGAAAGGTAGACTTAGAAAGAGAAGACGGAAAGAGAAGGAGAAAGGTAGACTTAGAAAGAGAAGACGGAAAGAGAAGGGGAAAGGTAGACTTAGAAAGAGAAGACGGAAAGAGAAGGAGAAAGGTAGACTTAGAAAGAGAAGACGGAAAGAGAAGGGGAAAGGTAGACTTAGAAAGAGAAGACGGAAAGAGAAGGGGAAAGGTAGACTTAGAAAGAGAAGACGGAAGGAGAAGGGGAAAGGTAGACTTAGAAAGAGAAGACGGAAAGAGAAGGGGAAAGGTAGACTTAGAAAGAGAAGACGGAAAGAGAAGGAGAAAGGTAGACTTAGAAAGAAAAGACGGAAAGAGAAGGAGAAAGGTAGACTTAGAAAGAGAAGACGGAAAGAGAAGGGGAAAGGTAGACTTAGAAAGAGAAGACGGAAAGAGAAGGAGAAAGGTAGACTTAGAAAGAGAAGACGGAAAGAGAAGGGGAAAGGTAGACTTAGAAAGAGAAGACGGAAAGAGAAGGGGAAAGGTAGACTTAGAAAGAGAAGACGGAAAGAGAAGGAGAAAGGTAGACTTAGAAAGAGAAGACGGAAAGAGAAGGGGAAAGGTAGACTTAGAAAGAGAAGACGGAAAGAGAAGGGGGAAAGGTAGACCTAGAAAGAGAAGACGGAAAGAGAAGGAGAAAGGTAGGCTTAGAAAGAGAAGACGGAAAGAGAAGGGGGAA
>NC_090754.1:86503333-86506010 GCF_036898095.1 Palaemon carinicauda
ACCCTATACTATGCAATCTGCAGCTTGTTCGCAAGCGTGTAATCACTCTGGCAGCATGAAATAGGCTGACAAATTCAGTCCGAACCTTTGTATCATCCATGCAGACTTGACAAAGGCCGCCGACAGAAGGAAAAGCCAAGCCAAGCCAAAAAAAAAAAAAAAAAAAAAAAAAAAAAAAAAAAAAAAAAAAAAAAAAAAAAATCCATTACTGTGTCTAGTGCAGGTGACTTTCCTTTTACGTCTGTCTGTCTGTTCCCTTCTGTCCATTTTAGAGTAAAAGGAAAAATTAATGTACTTTTTTTTTTTAAATGCGAAATTCGATATGATTTATTTTAGAGTAAAAGGGGAAAATTCTTCTGTCAAAAATTAAAATAGATTTTTTTTTAAATGCAAAATTCGATATGATTCATTTTAGAGTAAAAGGGGAAAATTCTTCTGTCAAAAATTAAAATAGATTTTTTTTTTCTAATGCGAAATTCGATATGATTCATGTTTGAAAGGAATTTCGAGTTTTGAATGTTATCATTTTTAATTTTTCAATTTTGGAATCAAATGTATAAAATTGATAGGAAAGTCAATTTTTTTATAAGAAAATAAATCAAGAGATATTTTAATATCATGAATATCATTACTGATATTATTATTATTATTATTATTATTATTATTATTATTATTATTATCATCATCATCATTATTATTATTATTACTTGCTATGCTACAACCCTACTTGGAAAAGCAGGATGCTATAGGCCCCACGGCTGCACTAGGGAAAATAGCCCAGTGAGGAAAGTAAAAAAGGAAACTAAATAAGTAATAAAAATAAAATATTTTAAGAACAGTAACAACATTAAAATAAATATTTCCTTTATAAACTATAAAAACTTTTAAAAAATCAGAGGAAGATAAACAAGATAGAAAAGTGTGCCCGTGTGTATCCTCAAGCAAGAGAACTCTATCACAAGACAGTGAAAGACCATGGTACAGAGGCTATGACACTATTATTAACTACTGCATTATAATTGTTCAGTGGCTACTTTTCACTTGATATAGGTAAAAGACTCTTTAGGTAGTAGGTTGGCCAAGGCACCTACTACCCGTTGAGATACTACCGCTAGAGAGTTATTGGGTCCTTTGACTGGCCAGACAGTACTACATTGGATCCCTCCCTCTGGTTACAGCTCATTTATCCTTTGCCGACACTTGCACTGAATAGTCTGGCTTATTATCTCCACGCTCTCCTCTGTCCTCATACACCTGACAACACTCTTCTTCTTCTTCTTCTTCCCAGCTTTATCCCTATTCGGGGTCGCCGTTTCTAATGAGTCTCTTCTATCTCCCTCTGTCCTGTGTCATTTCCTCCCATACTCCCTTCTCCCTCATATCATCTCTAATGCAATCTCTCCACCTGGTCTTAGGTCTTCCTCTCCTTCGTGTTCCATCCACCTCCACGTCCATCACTTCTCTTGCCATGTGTTGCCCTTCTCTTCTCATCAGGTGGCCATACCATCTTAACCTTGCCTCTTGCACTTTCTTTGATGCCTCAGTGACTTTTACTGTACCCCTAATATGTTCATTTCTAACCCTGTCCTTTTTGGTTACTCCACTCATCCACCTAAGCATCCTCATCTCGGTTACGTTCAACTTTCTACCCTCTGTTTTCTTTAGGGGTGCTGCTTCCAATCCATATGTCATTGCTGGTCTGACCACTGCCTTGTGCACTCTGCCCTTCCATCTTATAGGGACTTTCCTATCACATATGATACCAGACACCTTCCTCCAGTTGTTCCAACCACACTGAATCCGGTTGTTAATTTCCTCTTCCATGTTCCCCCCATTGTCGATCACTGAACCAAGGTACTTGAATTTATGAACCCTTTTGATGTTTCCTCCGCCTAATTTGATCGTTGTTTGCTGGTCGCCATCCATCTCGGTTGTCATATACTCTGTCTTCTTCCTGCTTATTCTTAAACCTCTACTCTCCAAGGCATATCTCCATCTTTCTAGTTTCCCCTCCAGTTCTTCCCTGTTCTCGGCTACCAAGACTATATCATCTGCATAGAGCAGACACCATGGTGGCTCCTCCCTGACATCCTCTGTTAACACATCCAAGACGATGTTAAACAGGAGTGGGCTTAGAGCAGATCCCTGATGTAGCCCGACTCCAACTTGGAAATTTTCTGTTCTTCCAACTGTAGATCTGACGCTGGTCTTTACATTTCTATACATCTCCCTGATCATTCTGACATACTTCTCCATCACTCCTCTCCCCCTGAGACATCTCCATATTTCCTGTCGTGGTACTCTGTCATATGCCTTCTCTAGGTCTATAAAGGACATATGCAAGACCTTTTGCTTCTCTCTGACAACACTGAGATTACCAAACAATTCTTCTTCCCTCAAGGGGTTAACTATTGCACTGTAACTGTTCAGTGGCTACTTTCCTCTTGGTAAGGGTAGAAGACACTCTTTATCTATGATAAGCAGCTCATCTAGGAGAAGGGCACTCCAAAATCAAACCACTGTTCTCTAGTCTTGGATAGTGCCATAGCCTCTGTACCACGGTCTTCCACTGTCTTTATTTAGAGTTCTCTTGCTTTAGGGTACACCCAGGCACACTATTCTTTATGTTTCCTTATTTCCTTTCCTCGCTGGACTATTTTTATTGTTTGAGCCCTTT
>NC_090754.1:86506510-86509010 GCF_036898095.1 Palaemon carinicauda
ACTGGTAGATATGTGTGTTGAGCAAGAGATGGTGATAAGTAATAGCTTTTTCAAAAAGAAAAAGAAAAATAAGTATACATGGGTAAGAGTGGCAAATGGAAGAGTAGTAGAAAGGGCATTAATGGATTATGTGTTGATAACTAAAAGAATGTTTGGAAGATTGAAAGACGTGCACGTGTTTAGGGGTATGGCTAACGGTATGTCTGATCATTTTTTGGTGGAAGGAAAATTAGTTGTAGCAAAAGAATGGGGGAATAGAGTAAGTGGATGTAAAAGGGAGGTAGTGAGGGTTGAAGAGCTAATAAAACTGCGGGTAAAAAGTAAATATCAGGAAAGGTTGAAAATGATATATGACGAAGTGAAAGTAAGAGAAACTGGCAATTTAGAGGAGGAGTGGAAGTTAGTAAAAGAAAATTTTGTTGGGATTGCAAGTGATGTGTGTGGAAAGAAGGTTGTTGGAGCCAGCATGAGGAAGGGCTGTGAATGGTGGAATGAAGGAGTGAAGGTAAAAGTGGAAGAGAAAAAGAGGGCTTTTGAAGAATGGCTGCAGAGTAATAGTATAGAGAAGTATGAAAAATATAAAGAGAAAAATGTGGAAGTAAAGAGCAAGGTACGTGAGGCAAAGAGGGCAGCTGACCTGAGGTGGGGTCAGGGATTAGGTCATTCATATGAAGAGAATAAGAAGAAGTTTTGGAAAGAAGTGAAGAGAGTAAGGAAGGCTGGCTCAAGAATGGAAGAGACAGTGAAAGATGGAAATGGAAGGTTGTTAAAAGGAGAGGAGGCAAGGAAAAGATGGGCGGAATATTTTGAAAGTTTACTGAATGTTGAGGATAATAGGGAGGCAGATATAATTGCTGTTGCAGGTGTTGAGATGCCAGTGATGGGAGATGAGAATGAGAGAGAGATTACAATAGATGTAGTGATGAGAGCACTAGATGAAACGAGAGTAGGAAAAGCATCTGGTATGGATGGTGTGAGAGCGGAGATGTTGAAGGAGGGGGGTGTGACTGTACTTGAATGGTTGGTGAGATTGTTTAATATGTGTTTTGTGTTGTCAATGGTACCAGTAGATTGGGTTTGTGCATGTATTGTACCACTATATAAGGGTAAGGGAGATGTGCATGAGTGTTGTAATTCAAGAGGTATTAGTTTGTTAAGCGTAATTGGAAAAGTGTATGGTAGAGTATTGATTAATAGGATCAAGGATAAAACAGAGAATGCAATCTTAGAAATACAGGGTGGTTTTAGAAGAGGTAGGGGTTGTATGACTCAGATTTTACAGTTAGGCAGATATGCGAGAAATATTTAGCAAAAGGTAAGGAGGTGTATGTTGCGTTTATGGATCTGGAGAAAGCGCATGATAGAGTTGATAGGGAAGCAATGTGGAATGTGATGAGGTTATATGGAGTTGGTGAAAGGTTGTTGCAAGCAGTGAAAAGTTTCTACAAAGGTAGTAAAGCATGTGTTAGGATAGGAAATGAAGTGAGTGATTGGTTTCCGGTGAGAGTGGGGCTGAGACAGGGATGTGTGATGTCGCCATGGTTGTTTAACTTATATGTTGATGGAGTGGTGAGAGAGGTGAATGCTCGAGTGCTTGGACGAGGATTAAAACTGGTAGACGAGAATGACCATGAATGGAAGGTAAATCAGTTGTTGTTTGCGGATGATACTGTACTGGTTGCAGACACAGAAGAGAAGCTTGGACGATTAGTGACAGAATTTGGAAGAGTGTGTGAGAGAAGGAAGTTGAGAGTTAATGTGGGTAAGAGTAAGGTTATGAGATGTACGAGAAGGGAAGGTGGTGCAAGGTTGAATGTCATGTTGAATGGAGAGTTACTTGAGGAGGTGGATCAGTTTAAGTACTTGGGGTCTGTTGTTGCAGCAAATGGAGGAGTGGAAGCAGATGTACGTCAGAGAGTGAATGAAGGTTGCAAAGTGTTGGGGGCAGTTAAGGGAGTAGTAAAAAATAGAGGGTTGGGCATGAATGTAAAGAGAGTTCTATATGAGAAAGTGATTGTACCAACTGTGATGTATGGATCGGAGTTGTGGGGAATGAACGTGATGGAGAGACAGAAATTGAATGTGTTTGAGATGAAGTGTCTAAGGAGGATGGCTGGTGTATCTCGAGTAGATAGGGTTAGGAGCGAAGTGGTGAGAGTGAGAACGGGTGTAATAAATGAGTTAGCAGCTAGAGTGGATATGAATGTGTTGAGGTGGTTTGGCCATGTTGAGAGAATGGAAAATGGATGTCTGCTAAAGAAGGTGATGAATGCAAGAGTTGATGGGAGAAGTACTAGAGGAAGGCCAAGGTTTGGGTGGATGGATGGAGTGAAGGAAGCTCTGGGTGATAGGAGGACAGATGTGAGCGAGGCAAGAGAGCGTGCTAGAAATAAGATGAATGGCGAGCGATTGTGACGCAGTTCCGGTAGACCCTGCTGCTGCCTCCGATGCCTTAGATGACCGCGGAGGTAGCAGCAGTAGGGGATTCAGCATTATGAAG
>NC_090754.1:86514010-86559010 GCF_036898095.1 Palaemon carinicauda
AGAGATTGAAGGTATTGGATGACTCTGTGAGTGGCTTTTAGGCAATTTTGGGAGGTGTCTGACCAAATGAGCCAGTCGTCCAGATAGGCTACTACTTGAATCCCTTGATTTCTGAGTTCCTGAACAGCAACTTCTGCTAACTTTGTGAAGATCCTTGGGGCGATGTTGAGCCCGAAAGGCATCACCTTGAAGGAGTAATTTTTGTCCCCTAGGCGGAAGCCTAGATACGGACGGATGTGTCTCGCTATCGGGACGTGATAATAGGCGTCTGTAAGATCGATAGAGGTGGTGACGGCCCCACGGGGAAGTAAGGTCCGCACATGCGAGACGGTAAGCATTCGAAACTTGTCGCATTGAATGGACAAGTTGAGAAGGGATAGGTCTAGAATCACTCTTCTCTTGTCCGAATCCTTCTTCGGGACACTGAACAGCCGACCCTGAAACTTCAGGTGTTTCGTTTCTTGTATGGCGTTCTTTTGTAACAGGTCCTGGACAAATTCGACTAGGTCCGGAGTGGAATGTTGATGAAATCTGTTCGGAGGAGGTCCTTGAATCCAACTCCACCCCAGTCCCTTGGAGATGATACTGAAAGCCCAGGGACTGAACCTCCATTTGTTGCGGAAGGCATAAAGCCTCCCCCCTACCCGCTGCACCTCAGTATTGGCTTGAGGAGTTGCCTCCACGTCCGCCTCGGAAGTTCTTTCCCTTGCGAAAGAATCTACCTCTACCTCTGTTCTGGTTTGAACCACGGTGGTAGCCTCTACCTCTGTTATAACTCTGGGAAGAGCCTTGAGCCTCATAAGACTGGTTAAAGGCTGGAGAGGTGGTGGAGGCACCGGGAAGCTGGCTCTTAGGGAGCAGAACGGTGACATAGTCGTCCGATGAAGGAGCCTGAGAGGTGGAAGGCTGTGCAGGAGCAGCAGGAGATGGAGGAAGAGGCTGACGGAAAACGGACGAACTACTCTGCTGTTGCCGGAACTGGGTGGAGGTATACGGGCGGAGCTTCTTCCTACCCCGGGCTTGGTAATTTGCGGGATCATATTTCCGCTTAAGAGTCAAACCCTAACGGGCTTTAAGGCTCTGATTAACTCTAGTAGCCTCTGCCAAGACTTCCTCCACAAGATCCTCTGGGAAAAGATTTGAACCCCAGCAAGAGGACCGGATAAGTTTATTCGGCTCGTGCCTGATAGTCGCCTCAGCCAGGACGTGTTTGCGGCACCTACGTTTAGCAATAGCAAAGTCATATAAATCGAAATATAGCGACTGCAAAGTAGCCTTATTGAGAGACTTAAAGATACTCTCAGTATCATAAGTTAAGGCTATCGACTCCGTAGACGTGGCCAAGTTCAAAGTTCGACCAACACGTAGGCGGGAATCATACTCCTGTTTAATAAGGGATTCCGGGAGACGGGGAAGCCGTTCACTAAACATAACTGAAGCACAGTCCGCGGTTAGCTTGCCAGAAGTAAAGGTGGTATGGACATTGTCCCAACACTCATTACCTGAAGGAAGAAGGAGGGAGATCGGATCCACCTCTCGGATGGGAGGCAAGGGCTTCTCCTCCAGAGCATATTGGAAAGCAAGCTCTGCAACCTTATTGACGCATGGAGTCACGGTGTTCTTGTCCATTAAGAACATTGTGAAGGAACTTTTATGAGGCGTCAACATGGTATTGGTGCAACCAATATCATTCAGAAACCTAGCCCAAACAGATTGGGCTTGTTCTTTTGGGAAAATGACAGTCTCTTTGGGGACCTTATCCAGCCGAACCAGAGCTTCCTCGGTAAGCCTGGCATAACCATGAAATGGAAATGCGAGACCAGGAGGAAAGAATTCAAAATCCTATAGAGGACGAGTACCAAGACCTTCCAATGTTAACATCCCGTCTGAGAATGGGGAATGAAGAGCCATGCGCCAAGGGTTATTCTTGGTAAACGGCGGAAGCTTAGAGGCATCCGGGATGAGAGAGCTTTGAACTCGCTCCGGAGCACCCTGCTCTAATGCCCCAAGTCTCTGACCAATGTTAGAGAACATCGTGTCCATCTTGGCCTGCATTTCCGACACAATCTTAGATTGCATCTCCGACACAATGCGAAGCATGGCTGATTCGGAAAGGCCCGGGCTAGGAGCAGAAGTGGCGGATTGTACTCCGGGTCGTGAGACTTAGAGGAGGAGCCGGAAGCCTTAGATGACGGGTTTGTATTTGACTTGGAACTATGGGAAGTCTTGTGGGGCTTACGAGCTTTTGGCAAAGTTCTAGATATAGACTTATCTTTGGGGGGAACCGGGTGTGATCGATGAGACGAATCACGGTCCCCAGAAAAACCATGGAAAGAAGAGAGATCAGATGAAGAAGAAAGAGCGGGGCTGAGGATAGGAGTCTCAGCGCCGGTAACACCTGCCTCACTTACCACCCTACCTGCATCCGGATCATCCAACAACATAGGTTCAACATCCAAGTTCATGGAAGCAACATTGTCTTCCAGATCTCCGGGGGCATCCAACGGATCTTGTTCCTGGTCGATGAATCCCGCTATAGTGGCATCAATGTCGGCAATGATGGGTGCCGCAACATGCCTAGCCACAGCGGCTGAAGACTTGGCATTAGGGTAGATCATGGCACAGTAGTCTTCAGATAGGACGTAAGGCTGTTTAGATTTCACGTTTCGGGCAAATCCTCCAACCCACACTTTCAGTGTGGCCCGAGCCGCAGTCTTCTGCTCCGGGGATGCCTGAAATAATAGTGGGAATTACAGAAAGGAAGATTCCCGGCGGTCCTTCAAGACCATAGAAATCTTACTAAATAGTGTATGTATACCAAAAAAGGTAAAATAATTAGAAAGACAACATAGCCAACGGGACTCACCGAATCAGATCCGAGGGTGGTGATGAGGTCAAAACAGACCATACAGTTATCAGGGTGCCAGACCACGATGTCCTCCAGCTGAACTCCGCAGAGGGCGTGAGACCTACATACAGTATGGCCACAAGGCTGGTGAAGAACAGCCGCACAGGCCGTTGTCTGACAATGCACCATCTATAAAAAGAATAGTATATGAGAAACTGTAATTCTCTTAAGTAGGGGCGGGTCCGGAGGACCCGGGACTAAACATAAGTCTAACTTAAGACTAGAGCTTAACTGTAATACTCTTAAGTAGGGGCGGGTCCGGAGGACCCGGGCCTAAACATAAGTCTAACTTAAGACTAGAGTATAGCTATCCATTCCGGTCGAGCCGGGATCATAAAGAAGGATGCAACAAAGAATTAAGACACATGGTGTCTGATTTCCCGGAGCGAGGTTAAGCCCCGGGCCGGGAAATAAAAGTACATCCATAAACCAATACATATAGGAACTCCGGGATAGTGATCTGTCATATATAATCATATATAATCATAGGAACTGTTATAAATTAAGAGGGGGGCGGAACTGTAGATAAGAACCGCCAACAGAACCCGGAGGGTTTCGTATAACATAATAAAAGTGTGATAGGTGAATATAAAATAGGGTGCACCGGGATCCTACTCTGTTGACCGGTGGCCAACCCGTCTAGACAGAGACGAAACCGCCGGGACACCCGGAGGACAAAGTCCATAAACACTGAACTACCCCCTCTAAAAGGAGGGAAGGCAACGGTCCCCTAGGGGAGGGGGGAGAGAAGCCTAGCCACCAACCTAGCGAGAGGGGGAGCTTGGGGGAGGATCACGTGATAAGGAGCAGCAGGGCTACCAACTGACGATTCCCAAACACTACCAAAACAGATCATACGGAGTAATAAGCACAAATATTCATTATAAAAGTAATAGCGTTGAAAAATATATAAATATACACAAAAAATTAGGGCAAGGCATGCAACATAATAAATAAATCCCAAAGGACAACAACCTGATGGCTTATATAATAAAAATTGCCGCCCAGTAACGAAGGTCGGCAAGCCATCTACGATACGTAACTTGATATCGGCCCTAAATATGAACCACAAGGGTTCTAAACGCTAAATAATGAATATCCACAATAAAACATATAAAAAATTTAATTAATAATAAAAATAATACACTTAGTAACACCGCGAGTGAAACTAAAAGCTCTCAAAACAGGAGTACCAACCGTAAGCGGAATCGAGCAAGACCGATATGATCGAAGAGAATAAACTCCTATAATTTAAATATTAAACGATCTAGATTGCTCAAAACACAGCAAAACATAGCTTGGTACTTAACTTAGACGGTGTCTCCTGGGAAACCGATGAAGAAGCCATAATCCAGTGAAAAATAAGGCAAAACACGAGAGCACAAACAAGCGGGTTACCATACAGGCGTGCTAAAAAGGAGTTGGGTTCTGAGCGGATGCAGAGTTGGTGGTGCCGAGTGAGGTTGAACGGCTCTCCTCTATTGGGGTCTTTGTCGTGGATGAATCTAAATAGTGCGGGACCTCTGGATTATACGCCCAATTCTATACCGACACCAATAGGTGAGCGAGCTAGTTAACCTAGCACTCCTTTACATTTTTTCTCTGGTATATTTAGCAGTAAATTACCTAAGAATAAGTGCTAATAGGAGCTTATTCACTGGCCGGCACAGGTTCAAGCCCAGAAATATATATATATATATATATATATATATATATATATATATATATATATATATATATATATATATATATATATATATATATATATATATATATATATATATATATATATATATATATATATATATATATATATATATATATATATATATATATATATATATATATATATATATATATATATATATATATATATATATATAATATATATATATATATATATATATATATATATATATATATATATATATATATATATATATATATATATATATATATATATATATATATATATATATATATATATATATATATATATATATATATATATATATATATATATATATATATATATATATATATATATATATATATATAATATATATATATATATATATATATATATATATATATATATATATATATATATATATATATATATATATATATATATATATATATATATATATATATATATATATATATATATATATATATATATATATATATATATATATATATATATATATATATATATATATATATATATATATATATATATATATATATATATATATATATATATATATATATATATATATATATATATATATATATATATATATATATATATATATATATATATATATATATATATATATATATATATATATATATATATATATATATATATATATATATATATATATATATATATATATATATATATATATATATATATATATATATATATATATATATATATATATATATATATATATATATATATATATATATATATATATATATATATATATATATATATATATATATATATATATATATATATATATATATATATATATATATATATATATATATATATATATATATATATATATATATATATATATATATATATATATATATATATATATATATATATATATATATATATATATATATATATATATATATATATATATATATATATATATATATATATATATATATATATATATATATATATATATATATATATATATATATATATATATATATATATATATATATATATATATATATATATATATATATATATATATATATATATATATATATATATATATATATATATATATATATATATATATATATATATATATATATATATATATATATATATATATATATATATATATATATATATATATATATATATATATATATATATATATATATATATATATATATATATAAAGTTGGTCCTTGTTAATTGCGGTTTCATGCTTCACTGCCAGGGAAAAAAAAATTCTTTGTGATGATTGTTTACCCAACATTAAGAATTTGATTTCTAATAGTTGGCAACAGCATTGGGATGGCCAAAAACAATGCAATACCTATTATATAAAAATTCTCATAAAAATTACGATAAAATTCAAGCCAGGCAATGATTTCAAATAGCCAGTGCCCCTTTACATAGCAAGCGCTGCGTGCCACTAGGCTACCTATCTCTAGACAGCTATTTTTTAAATAAACCGGATTTTGAATAAACTGGTGTTTCATTTAACTGTATCCAATAATAATGCATGAATTCATATTTTAGTATTGTATTTATACTTGAAAACATAACGACTTATAATCTTATGCACTCACTCACTCACTCACTCACTCTCTCTCTCTCTCTCTCTCTCTCTCTCTCTCTCTCTCTCTCTCTCTCTCTCTCTCTCTCTCTTATTTTCTAAGTCAATCTTGCTGAGTCATAACTATCATCACTATAATTATCACAAGTAAAGCTGGCATATTCAGTCTCTACCACGTGGGAGAAAAACAACGCGAGTTCCCCCTACCTGACTCCTGTCGGTCAGTATTCCTTAGCTATTCAATGATGTCTCGTACTTGTTCATTTTCTATAAAAAGCAGTATTCTAATGAATACGAAGCAGAGGAGGAGGATGAACTTGAAGTTAAACTTCTACGAGGTTCTACATGCCGATAACGGCGTTCTCGTGGAGAGAGACGACAGGAACTCAATGAGGAGACAGCATAATCAGGTAATACATCCTTAGATTCTTTTTGGGATCAGGAGGACACCGAAGGAAAGAAGAAGGGTGCCACTCAGCGACGGCAAAACCCACCTTTGATGGAGGACAGCAATGCCTAAGGATTACCAACTCCCTTAAGATTACTATGTTTTCTTCATGACATGGCTAGCAAGGAAATAAACAGCAAACAGGAATGATGTCCAACAGAAACAAGACAGTGGATAATGGAGGGTTTGCACAATTATCAGGAAATGCCTGCAAATCCTTTTCTTCCTTCTAATTATCCTTTGCATATGATTATCTGCCATATTTATCAAAAGAAATTGCAAGATTAAAACAGCCTTCAGTTAACTACCCACTCCTCATTAAAAGTTTTAACGACTGTATCCAGCTTTACTGAAAGCATACACATATTAAAGAACGAGGGTTTGTAATTGTGATTTGTGTAGACTGTAGAAACAAACTCTCATTTCTGATTATCTCTTTTGTCATCAAAACCATGCTTGAAGCATAAAATGCATAAATATAAAGTACAGGAAGATTCACTGAAATAACAATCCCTTAATTAGCTGCAAACTAACCTGCACCTCTAGTCAACCAGCTTGTGGAACAACCTTCCCAAACGCTGCTTTGGCCATTACAACTTTCATTCGTGAGGGGAATTTTACTGCCGTTGGTGTCGTCTTTTCCTTTGGAAGAGGCGAAGTAACTTTCTGTGGACTGACCATTTTCCGGTGCTGGTGTAGGAGGGAACTGTGGGTCCCATTCTAATGCTAGAAAGGGTAAACCTTCACTCTCTGGGTCATCAGGTAATCCTAAAGATAAAGTGTGCAATTTTCTTCTCCCTGAAAAACACAAACATACATAGTACAGTTTATTCATCCTTAAAGGCAAATATATAACTAGTTATTTTCCTGTACTGTATAAAAATCATAAGACTTTATTTTTGTCTCTCAGTAAAATATATTTCTTATTTTGTCTTCACTAAAGATAAAATGCACAGGCTAAATTATTATACAGTACAGCTATGCAATAATCGATACTCTCCATAATGATCTAGGTAATTACAACAATTATTAGATTTTAATGGATAACTTTCCTCAACAAAACATGAAAAGATAATCTAATATGTCACAAGAGACATTGGTAGAATTTTCAAGGATGATAAAAGTAAATGGCAAAATTTATGCATTTCTCTGGATTATGAGACAACACCCAGACACCAACCACATGAAATCACTATCAACTATCAAATCAAGAATTTGAGCAATTTCAGCCTTGTTTATTATACAGTATTTACGGACTTCCTCACCTCAATCTCTTTCATTTGAGGACTCCTATTTGCAATATAATTAGTGGACTACTTTGAACCATCCAAACAACATATGCACGCTTATCTAGTGTTGTTTAATCTTTATTCTAGTCAGAAAAGTTTTTATCAAGAGATTGACTTATAAACGGATTTTGAGCAAAGCAAAAAATCTATTTTTGGGCGAGATAGCCATGTCGTCCTAATGGAAGGTTCCTATAAGTATCTTCCAAAAGGATATTTGACTACAGTGATATTCCCAGAGAATTTACCTTCAGGTCTCCAGAATTCTAACTCCTGGCACGAACATCCTTAAAATTTACGGATATCGCATAAATCAGGGGACGTATATATTGATAAGACACAAAGCAATCTTCACCCCGAAAACCGTTTTCGCCTCGAGGGGGAAGAGTGGCAAATAGAAGGGGAGCCGCACACATTACTACATTTTTAAATACTCCTGCCACATTTTCTCTCCTTGAACAAATAGGCTATACCACTTTACTTTTCTCATCTGCACTAAATCCACACACAATCAAAGCACAAAGACTAATTACCCTCCTTTTCTGTTTCTTTCTTGCAAGATAATACAGTACCATCCTCTTCATAATAATACTGTAGGTATGCAATTGATTCTAATAGTCATACCTTCTCCATCATAAGACTCAATAATACAGTACACAGTATTCTAGACGTTTTATTCCAGCTGTGGCCAAGTTGGGGAATGACCTTCCTAATCAGGTAGTTGAATCGATGGAACTTCAAAAGTTCAAACTTGCATAGAATGTTTTAGTGTTGAATAGGACATGTCTCTTTTTATAGTTTATCTATGAAAGATCTATTTCAATGTTGTTTCTATTCTAAAAATATCTTATTTTGATTGTTCCTTACTTCTCTTGTATTTTATGTATTTCCTTTCCTCACTGGGCTATTTTTCCTTGTTGGAGCCC
The DNA here is from genome assembly GCF_036898095.1 of Palaemon carinicauda. Classification (NCBI taxonomy): domain Eukaryota; kingdom Metazoa; phylum Arthropoda; class Malacostraca; order Decapoda; family Palaemonidae; genus Palaemon; species Palaemon carinicauda. The sequence goes on from NC_090754.1 coordinate 86,522,902, forward strand.
TTAGGCATACAGCATCTTACTTTTCCAACTAGGGTTGTAGCTTAGTAGTAATATTAATAATCTGCACTTAATCCATACACAATCAAAGCACAAACACTTAAGACCTGCTTTTCTGCCTCTTTCTTGCAATAAAATACTGTATAGGGTATAGAATTGCAAACACTATGCGAATGACCATAGTGCAATGGGATATAACCATTTTCTTTTCCCGGCATCCAACGGAATAAAAAATCACAAATTTCTAAAGTAATCTTTATTTTCCATGACTATACAAACCTGGGTCCTTTCATCGGGAAATGAATTTTAGCGCAGTTGAAACTCGGTCATATGACTTTTAATTTGGTAACAGTAGTTGTCGGTGGTTACCAGCCAGTGATGGGGAAGCTCTGCACCCTTGCCGGTGCACTGAACAGGTCATTTTGATTGCATCTGGGACTTTCAGAGGTGGTGATGGTGGGAAGCAAGTTAAAGGTCTCAGATTTGCCTAGTTTCGCAAAAATACAAATTACTTTTAAAATGATATTTTAATTATAAAATAAATTTTTGAATATACTTACCCGGTGAATATATAGCTGCAACTCTGTTGCTCGACAGACAAAAAACTGTACAAAAAAAAAACTCGCCAGCGATCGCTATACAGGTTGCGGGTGTGCCCATCAGCGCCAGCTGTCGGCCAGATACCAAGCTCCATGTAAACAAAGACTCAATTTTCTCCTCGTCCCACTGCGTCTCTATTGGGGAGGAAGGGAGGGTCATTTAATTTATATATTCACCGGGTAAGTATATTCAAAAATTTATTTTATAATTAAAATATCATTTTTAAATATTTAACTTAGCCGGTGAATATATAGCTGATTCACACCCAGGATGGTGGGTAGAGACCAGTAAAATATGTTTACATTTTATGAGCTAAGAGTTTTTATTTCATTTTAGAAGTTATCAAAATAACAAAAACAAAATAAATAGGTACCTGGTAAGGAAGTCGACTTGTACGATTACTCTGCCTTATAAGTACGTCTTCCTTACGGAGCCTCGCGATCCTCTTAGGATGCTGATAGACCTCTAGGAGCTGAAGTATCAAGGGTTGCAACCCATACAACAGGACCTCATCAAACCCCTAATCTGGGCGCTCTCAAGAAATAACTTTGACCACCCGCCAAATCAACCAGGATGCGAAAGGCTTCTTAGCCTTCCGGACAACCCATAAAAACAACATTAAAAACATTTCAAGAGACAGATTAAAAGGATATGGAATTAGGGAATTGTAGTGGTTGAGCCCTCACCCACTACTGCACTCGCTGCTACGAATGGTCCCAGTGTGTAGCAGTTCTCGTAAAGAGACTGGACATCCTTTAGATAAAAAGACGCGAACACTGACTTGCTTCTCCAATAGGTTGCGTCCATTATACTTCGCAGAGATCTATTTTGCTTAAAGGTCACGGAAGTTGCTACAGCTCTAACTTCGTGCGTCTTCACCTTAAGCAAAGCTTGGTCTTCCTCACTCAGATGTGAATGAGCTTCTCGTATTAACAATCTGATAAAGTATGATAAAGCATTCTTTGACATAGGCAAAGATGGTTTCTTAACTGAACACCATAAAGCTTCAGATTGGCCTCGTAAAGGTTTGGTACGCTTTAAATAGAACTTAAGAGTTCTAACAGGGCATAAGACTCTTTCTAGTTCATTGCCTACGATCTCCGATAAGCTGGGAATATCGAAAGATTTAGGCCAAGGCCGAGAAGGCAGCTCATTTTTGGATAGAAAACCAAGTTGCAGCGAACAGGTGGCTTTTTCTGACGAAAATCCGATGTTCTTGCTGAAGGCATGAATCTCACTGACTCTTTTAGCCGAGGCTAAGCATACCAGGAAAAGAGTCTTTAGAGTGAGATCTTTCAGGGAGGCTGATTGTAACGGCTCAAACCTGTCTGACATGAGGAATCTTAGCACCACGTCTAAATTCCATCCAGGGGTAGCCAAACGACGCTCCTTGGTGGTCTCAAAAGACTTAAGGAGGTCTTGAAGATCTTTACTGTTGGAAAGATCTAAGCCTCTATGCCGGAAGACTGATGCCAACATGCTTCTGTAGCCCTTGATAGTGGGAGCTGAAAGGGATCGTCCTTTTCTCAGGTATAAGAGAAAATCAGCTATTTGAGCTACAGAGGTACTGGTCGAGGATACAGAAACTGACTTGCACCAGTCTCGGAAGACTTCCCACTTTGACTGGTAAACTCTAATGGTGGACGCTCTCCTTGCTCTAGCAATCGCACTGGCTGCCTCCTTCGAAAAGCCTCTAGCTCTCGAGAGTCTTTCGATAGTCTGAAGGCAGTCAGACGAAGAGCGAGGAGGCTTTGGTGTACCTTCTTTACGTGAGGCTGACGTAGAAGGTCCACCCTTAGAGGAAGACTTCTGGGAACGTCTACTAGCCATCGAAGTACCTCGGTGAACCATTCTCTCGCGGGCCAGAGGGGAGCAACTAACGTCAACCTTGTCCCTTCGTGAGAGGCGAACTTCTGCAGTACCTTGTTGACAATCTTGAACGGTGGGAATGCGTAGAGATCCAGATGTGACCAATCTAGGAGGAAGGCATCTATATGTATTGCTGCTGGGTCCGGGACTGGGGAGCAATAGATTGGAAGCCTCTTGGTCAGCGAGGTTGCAAAGAGATCTATGGTTGGTTGGCCCCAAGTGGCCCAAAGTCTCTTGCACACATCCTTGTGGAGGGTCCATTCTGTTGGAATTACTTGCCCTTTCCGACTGAGACAATCTGCTATGACATTCAAGTTGCCTTGGATGAACCTCGTAACTATGACCTTTTGACCAGATGAGCAGGTCCCTTGCGATCTCGTACAACGTCAGTGAGTGGGTACCTCCTTGTTTGGAGATGTACGCCAAGGCCGTGGTGTTGTCCGAGTTTACTTCCACCACTTTGCCTCGAAGGAGATACTCGAAGCTTTTCAAGGCCAGATGAACTGCCAACAGCTCCTTGCAGTTGATATGCATGCTCCTCTGACTCGAGTTCCACAGACCTGAGCATTCCCGACCGTCCAGTGTCGCGCCCCAGCCCAAGTCCGATGCGTCCGAGAAGAGAACGTGGTGGGGAGTCTGAACAGCCAGGGGAAGACCCTCTCTTAGGTTGATATTGTCCTTCCACCAAGTCAGACAAGACTTTATCTTTCCGGAAATCGGGATCGAGACCGCTTCTAGCGTCTTGTCCTTTTTCCAGTGAAAAGCCAGATGGTATTAAAGAGGACGGAGGTGTAGTCTTCCTAGTGATACAAACTGTTCCAGGGATGACAGCGTCCCCACCAGACTCATCCACAGCCTGACTGAGCAGCGTTCCTTCTTCAGCATCTTCTGGATGGATAGCAGGGCTTGATCTATTCTGGGGGCTGATCGTCTTGTTGTTCAGCAACGTCCTCATCAGATAGTTCCTCATCCGAAAACTGATGAGGAAACGGCAACGGAGTGGGCAACGTATGGCTCGCTGAGTCCGGTCGCACTGGTGCATGCGTGACGGAGCCGGACGCAACGTCATGGAACTGCTGCACAGTCTGTGAACTGTCAACAACCATGGGTGCGCGAGGAAGCACAGCGTCCACCCGAGACTGTCTAGACCGTCTGGGTTGTGCAGTCAACACCATACCAGGTTGCTGAGGTTGACGCACCGCGTCACAACAAGTCACCTCTGCTGGTTGTTGAACGTCCTGAACGTCAACAACCACCTCCGAGCGTCGCTTAACGTCAACGTGCGGCTGGCAACCCACACTGGGTCGCATCGGTGGAGGAACCACCTCCACTGGTAGACGCGAGAAGGTTACCTCAGCGTCAACAGGACGCACAACCAACCGGTTGGAAGGTTGTTGGCCAGAAGGTTCGGCAGCAACCTTCTCCGCATTAAAGTCCTCTATCAAGGACGCAAGCTTGGACTGCATGTCTTGCAGCAAAGCCCATTTAGGGTCTACGGGAGCAGGTGCGGCAACAGACGGGGTTAGCGACTGAGGCGGTACTGCTTTCCATCCCTGAAAGCCTTGTTTATGCATGACATAATTGTACAGCAAAACTTCAAAGACTCGAAAACAGCTGTGAAGTTGACCTGTAAAAAACTTGGAGCGTCTCCTGGCCAGGCGCCAGGGAGAGTCTACGAGATTTGAGAAGTCTATCTGGGCAGAGGCATGAACTCCCAAGCCGAGAACTTCTTTCGTGTCATATCAGACTCTCGCTCTATAAGCCAGTTTAAAAGAAGGGAAGGCAAAGGCTGTATCCCCCAAACTCCTCCTGGTGATAAACCAGTCGCCTAGCAAACGTAAAGCTCTCTAGGAGAGCGAGAGAGCACTAGCTTATAAACAACAGCTTCGAAGTAGCTAGGCCTAGTGTAAGCTCTGACGTCTAGGCGAACGAGGAGCAGCAGTTACAAAAAGATCCGGACAAAGATCCTTAAAAAAATCATCATGATTTAATTAAAGTCCATAGAGGGCTAAGCAGCTTTAGGCTCCTCTCCGTCTGACAGAGTCCTCAAGGGAATATCAGTAGGAGGGGGAACAGCAACTTCCTCATCTACAGGAACCTTGTCCGATAAAAGCCGAGTCTCAAGCAAGGGTGAGACCTACCGTGGTGGCAATGCTTTACAAGCAGAGTCCACACGCACTGGTGCATTAGTAGCGGACCAGGACGCAACGTCATGTAACTGCTTGACAGTCTGTGAACTGTCAACAACTGAACTGTCAACAACAACAGGTGCGTGAGGACGCACAGCGTCCACTCGAGACTGCTTTGACTGCCTAGACTGAGCAGTCAAAACAACTCTAGAATGCGGAGGTTGACGCACAGTGTCAAAACAAGTCAACTCCGATTGTTAGCGAACGTCCTGAACGTCAACAGGAGCATCAGCAAGAGGCCTAACGTCCAAATGTGGCTGAAAATCCACACGAGACCGCATCGAGTGTGGTTCTAAACAACCTGACTGACGTGACTTAGCTACGCCAACGTCAACAGGAAGCACAAAGGAACGTTAGGTTGGCTGAAAGCCAGGATATCGATGAGATAAACGGCTAGACTCAACGGACTAATCGGCAGAATAGTCTTCCATAAGGGAGGCAAGCATATTCTGCATGTCTTGCCGTACAACCCATTAAAGATCAACGGAAATGGTTGTGGTAAGAGACGAGGGTAACGTCTGTGACCGCAACACTTTGCCAACAAAAAAGACTCTCGGAGTCTGTGTTACGCTTTTGTTAGGCGGCGAGCAGTTTTCCGAGACTGCATAGGGTCAGAGCTGTTCTAATGGCTGCAAGCAGGACGCTGGACCTGTCCTGAAAGGACTGACTTTCGCTTAAGGGCTTCGAAACCTTATTACCGGTTTCTTATGCGAAAAGCCTTCGGATGACGAGGAGAAAAAACGTCTCTCTCGCCTTATGGTAGGGGAGATCTTGGTAAGATACACCCGATACCATAGAGGGAAACGTCTGTTCGTTGATCAAGGCCTCTCGAACCCATAAGTCGTTCGACATTACTTCTCCCCTGGGTTTGGGAGCTTGGAAGAGGTCCCGGACTAGGTGAACGACAGGCACGAACAGACGAACCCTTGGACGCAACACTGTAACACTTAGCGCAATATCACTTTATCACTTCGATTTTCTGTTTTGCACTTATTTCACTGAAATCGAGACTTTTACTGATTTCTACCTGAAGCACGCAATTCTACCCTCATCAAAAGGTAGTAATTGCGAAATCAGTCGTATAATGCAAGCTCATTAATACCAGCAAAAAACAGAAAACATATTTTAAGATAAAAAATTCAGTGGCTGGGGAAGAGACTAAACACTAGTTCCTTCAAAACTACGTTTTCAATCCCTAACCGCACATAGCCTGGGGACGAGAATAAACTAAAAACGTTTTATCCTTTCTCCCCGTACCGAGACTAGGGACGAGAGCAACTCGAGAACAACGTTACCCGCTTGAACGGAACGTTTTCTCTCCTCTCTCTCCCTCCGTCTCTATCTCTCTCTCTGTCTTTCTCTCTTGATTTCGCACCTAAGAGAAGAGCCCAATTACATTTCGTCAAAAAAACATGTTATTTGACCAAAGGAAAAAACTGAAAGGTTTTTCAATTAAAAAGTTCCTTTAAAATAGAATTTAAAACATTTAAGCTTTGAAAGAAGAATGAACAAAACGTCAGAATCGATTTACTCTTTCTGCAAAGTGAAACCGTGATACTCTCTCTCTCTATCGTAACGATAGAGCGCAAACTGCGTAGTATAAATAAACTAAACGTTAGTTCATCTTTGAAAATAGTACGAAGACTATTCAAAGAAATTCTTTCATAAAATATTTATTAAAAATATTCATTTAAAAGGTTTTAAATCATTAGCTCTTTAAAAGCTATTTACGATTGCAAAGGGCTCAACGTTGTTTAACTTCGGTTTCCAAGATAGGACCGCCTACTCTCAGGAAAGGTCGCATATAAACAAAACATTAAAATTTATTTTTTATGTTTATTATAAATGGAAAGTTAATCGAAGAGGCCTAATAAAGGCGGAGAGATAAAAAATATATAGAGGAAAATCTATAATTAAATTATAACGTGATAAGATAATTACTAAAAGCCTAAACACACTTCCGTCTAAGGGAAAGGTCGGCCATTTAAGAGTCAAAGAAAGTCCATGCTCTCTTTGTCACCAAAAATTAAATCTATCCAAAACGAGTTCAAGAAAAAACACCTGCACTGCGAAAGCTCAAACCAGAATATAGTACTTCACCAAAGATGATGGGAAAAACTCCAGGTTTCAACAGCGAGTAAAGTACGTCTTGTCGACACGTCGACAGAGAGAAAATTGAGTCTTTGTTTACATGGAGCTTGGTATCTGGCCGACAGCTGGCGCTGATGGGCACACCCGCAACCTGTATAGCGATCGCTGGCGAGTTTTTTTTTTGTACAGTTTTTTGTCTGTCGAGCAACAGAGTTGCAGCTATATATTCACCGGCTAAGTTAAATATTTAAAAATTTGTGATTTCTTATTCTGTTGGATGCTAGAAAAAGAAAATGGTATTATTCTACAAGAATACAAACGGTCGTTACTTAACCCCTTCGCTACGATGACGTGACACGTCAAAAAAATGCCTGGTGGTACAGACCATGACGTCATTATCATCATCATCATTAGAAGCTACAAATGTAAAGCGATTGGAGGTTAAAATTTCCCGTATATCCTACAAAAGATTAAAGGCCATGGTCATGTATCCCACACACTTCACACAAGAAATTTCACTAATATCAGCCCCTCCTCTTTCTTTCTTCAGCCAATCAATGAAGTCTTTGGGATTCTAGCCTTTATTTCTGATTGTGTAAGAACTACTTTAGTCTGTTTTGTTACCATATAACATTACACCACCCTCTCTAGCCAATGGTGACATTCCATACCTGAGGCATTACTCAAATAATCCCGACCCCAAACTTACGAGACGTAGGGATCCTCAAATCTCACCCCACATCTAACCATAACACTTGCGGTTCTAGCACTTATTCATGATTATGCAACGTCTATTTTAGTGTACATTACTATGTTGGCATTCTTGTTCAAATCACAGAGAAACTACTAAGAAGCATTCTTCAATTCTCCGCCTCTAACTCCAAAAAGTCCCACCCAAACCGTAAGCAAAAAGTTTTACCAGTTATGCATGTTGTTGACACACGAGGAAATTTGCTTTTTCTTATTATATTCCTTTATTATCAACTATCATTTCTACAAAATATCATCATCTTCATGTGTTATATATTTCATATTAGTATTCTTCATTGTTTTCATGAGTAAAATTTAGCCTATTGTCATTATTTCCATTTATTGCCATTCTACGCAGTATTTGTCATGTTTCCAAACCTGTGAAATAGCCAAAATAGGAATGATGCATTCCATAGAGACAGTCCCAAACTAGATGGAATGACCAGAACAAACAAACTTCAAGGCAATCATAGCTAGTGAGAAACAGTACATGGAGGTAGACATCTGTCTTTGACCACAGCTTAAATCAAAGTAAAGAAGATATGGGTGAGCAGGGGGGTACTTCTCCCTGCTACCACTAGTACCGACCAGACGGTTGTTGACACCTGTTAAAAGTTTTTATAGTTGTATGCCAGCTTGCGCCGTTATCATCATCCAATGTAAAGAATGTAGGGTTTGTATTCTTGTGTAGAAATAATTAACAATTAACAATTATAATTAATGTACACTTTATACATTTAACAATGTTAAATTTTTGAAAACATTAAAACAGAAAGACAGTTAGCTGATTTCCTGAATGAAGTGGAACTACAGTGTTATACTTAACAAAACCAATACAGTGCTAATAACTCCATTCACCTGAGGGATGAGAGTCTGACATGGCTCCGAGTAACGAGGCACTATCCTGTGATGGCGTACTTATGTCAATGTCTTCCTGGCCGGGAGTCGGAGGTATCAAGACATCATCATCATCGTCATCATCCTCATCTATCACCTGACTGAGACTTGCTATTGCCCACTCATCAGCCATCTAAGAAAACAAGTAATGTTAAGAATTTCACAAAACATCTTGATCAAATTATATGAAAATTTGTTTTTAAATAATTTGTATTTTTCCTAACTATATAAAACCGAGTCCTTTGGTAGAAGTATGCTTCAAGTTTGGCTGGAACTTTGGCTATCATAATTAATAATGAGGAGTCGGTAGTTACTGGTGGGTGGCAAGGAATCAGAGCCCACAGACGGTACACCAAGTAACCACTTTGACCTTCAACCAGGGCTTGCGGGGTGGTAGAGGCGCGAAGTAAAACTTAAAGGGCTCAAGTTTGCATAGTTAGATAAAGTACAAATTACTTTTAAAATTTGTGATTTGTTCCAACAGTAATACAAACCCCCATGGTCTTCCACTGTCTTGGGTTAGAGTTCTCTTGCTTGAGGGTGCACTCAGTCACACTATTCTATCTTAATTCTCTTTCTCTTGTTTTGTTAAAGTTTTTATAGTTTATATAGGAGATATTTATTTTAATGTTGCTGCTCTTCTTAAAATATTTTATTTTTCTTCATTTCCTTTCCTCACTGAGCTATTTTCCCTGTTGAAGCCCCTGGGCTTATAGCATCCTGCTTTTCCAACTAGGGTTGTAGCTTATCAAATAATAATAATAATAATAATAATAATAGACCCATAATTAGTAAAAAAAAAAAAAGAAAAAACATACTTTGTATTTCTTTAGTAAAACCAAAGATAGAATAAATATTGATAATATTTATACTTCACTTAACCATGACCTTATCTATGAATCAGAGTATCCACAGTCCTCATCAGGCACCATCAGAAAGAACAATCAAACAGGAGTTGAAAAGGAAATGATGAAATAGGGATTTATTCAAGATTCTGGTATTGTGTGGTCTGAAAGTCACTTGCAATCAAAACACTCCGATTTAGCTAATGAAACTGCTTAATATTTTCAAAGAATGCATTAAAATATGCAAAAATTAAGTAAGTGCTTTGAAAAAATGGTTGTTGAACACAGATCTTTATTAAAGGATCCTTGTCTGATAACATTTCAACAGTCCTTACAGGCATCGACAGAATTTTTGGGTTGTTATAACACAAAGGAAGAAGATCCCAGGCATGGCAATATGCGGATGATAGATCCGTTTCTAGCAAACATTGAAGCTTGAATGATAAAGAAAGGCTCATCGATCCATTATGGAACAATAGTCACAAAAATCCAAATTCTAGACATCCTTATCAAGACCTAATTTTTGGCTCGCCATGAAGTGAAATCCCTTCAATGAGTGAAAAAAAGGAAATTTCTTTTTTTATTAAATCTTTAACAACATAATTGTGTGAAAAGACATTTCCATCTGTCACAGAAATTAAGACTAGCAACCGATCTTGGAATAACACAAAATGGGCTCTCCGACTTGCAGTAACATAATTGGAATCAAAGCCCCACAAACTTATTTCAAACAAGCAGGAGTAAATATCACACAAAAATGTGTAATACTTAAATAAACTTCAAATTTTCATTTATTTTGTAATAATTAAACTTGAACTTTATATTAAATACTTTCATTTAATATTGATACAACATAAGTTCTCTGATTATTATTACCTTCGCCAACCTCGTTGCGGCGAAGGTTATGTTTTGATGGGCATATGTTTGTATATCTGTGTGATTCTGATACACATAACTCCAAAACTATTTGGCCGAATCTCATGAAATTTGGTGGGATGGTTGGCCATGATCCAATGACAATTTGATTTGATTTTGGGATTGATTGGGTCAAAAGTCAAGGCCAAGGTCACAAAAAGGTAAGAAACAAATCACAAAACACTAAAACTATTTGGCCGAATATCGTGAAATTTGGTGGGATGTCTGGCCACGATCCAAGGGCAATTTAATTAGATTTTGGAGTGATTGGGTTCAAAGGTCAAGGTCACATAAAGGTAAAATAAAAAGTCTTTTGGCTATATCATGGTCAATTTTTATCTGATTTGCATGAAACTTGCCAAAATGTGCATAATTCAATTGGCTATCTAGTGATATAAAACATGATATAGTAATGTCATTGCCCTTGTTTGTGTATTTATTTGTTTGTTTGTCTGTGTGTTTGTGATTTGCATAATTAAAAAACTATCTGACTGAATCTCATGAAATTTGGTGGGATGATTGACCATGATCCAAGGCCAATTTGATTAGATTTTGGGAATGCTTTGGTCAAAGGTCAATACCAATGTCTCGAAAAAGTAAAAAAAGCGTACTTTTGACATATCGAGGCAAATTTTTATCCGATTTACATGAAACTATCGCCAAAATGTGCCCAATTCAGTTGCCTGTCATGTGATATGCGTGTTTTGGGATCAAATGCCCACAGCAACGTCAGTTTAATTTTTTATGGTCGTGACATAAGTGGTGGTTGTGAAGATATGTGCTTTACTACTGAGTACCCATTGTAGTTACAGTATATAAATATATAAACCATCCTTTTATTTTTAAATTCATGTTAGTGGTCTGCCAAATTTGGAATTATGCATTTAGTGGTCCATGAAGTTGGGAAGGTTGGCGACACCACCACTGTTGGGCTGGAAGCTTTTCTCATCTGAGGAAAGGGCTTGCCACCTCCCTCAGTCTGTGTACTCTGTCGTCTGATGGAAAAACTTTCAGAAGTTTGGTGTCTTTTACCATACCCAGGTATACCAGTCTTTGAGAGGGAAGCAGTGATGACTTCTTGAGATTTATCATGATCCCCAGATCCTGACAAAACTCGAACACTCTGTCTCGGTGTTGAAGGAGGGTCGCCACCGAGTCTGCTAGAATCAGCCAGTCATCGAGGTATCTTAGGAGACGAATGCTGATTCCATGAGCCCAAAATGGGCAAACAATCTAGTTTTAATAATGATAAGGGGTTTGTGTGAAAAGTCTTAATTTTTTGTAAGTTAGGAAAAATACAAATTACTTATATTTGTCATTTTTATCATTTAATGAGCCTCAAGACCCTCATAATGTTTTAATCTGTTATTGTTTCTCTTAACAGGTAATTGCAATAATGCCTACACTCAGTAGGGAGTCAAGTAGAGGCATAACGATTTATCACCTTGGTTGATCGTGAGGAACATTTCCATTCTAATCCTATTGTATTTCAGATATCTTGTTACTGGTCAACCTGAAAAGATTAGTTAATGATTCGTCGAACCTCCACCCATAAACTGAACACATTCAGAATTCAAATGTTCTGCTAATAAGTGTGGCTTTTGTAACCTGTTTTATACGGAAATATTTGCTACTTCTTACCAGTTTTGTAACAGTGGTCATTATCACCTGTGAAAAAATGTGAGATGCTTGACAATGAATATGATTATTTATTCAAAGTTGGTCATAATGGAGTTGATGATCCCAACAGGAAATCCTCACTTGACAGAGGTAGAAAATAGCCTCCTATACCTAACACTTAACTTGTGTTGTTTGTGAACCATGATTTTCGTCTGGACCTGTAAAATGATGCTTGTGAAGAATCTGTTTATTCTTCCACTGAGTTTGCAGGAAAAAGAGGACAATTCTATGCTGCACACACATATGTAATAACATTATTGAACTTTCGCGAGTGATGTTTTTTCACTAAATAACCTGTCCCTGATAACTGATTAGATGGGAATGGCCAACACGTGAACATTTTTTTGTCTTTCTGATGTAAAAGTGAGGCTGTGGGGACAGGTAAAATATGTAACATTATTTTACAATCTCTTTGATCCTATCTGCCAAGGTAGGCTGGTGTAAACTTTTATGTCTGGGTATTTAATGTAGCGGTGGTGTTTCTGGGTGAGATCATTGGACCAACCAGGAAAATGCAATGTACACTGCTGAGTTCATTATGGTACTATATGTAGACATCTGTAGCATGGCTTTTGGGAAGTTAAATGGAGTACTGTACTGTATTTGATATTTTGCCAAACCTTTTGATTGTAGCACTGAGGAAGCCTCTGAAGCTGTTGAGGAAATATCACTTTAAAAAAATTATGGTTCAGAAGAAAAATTTAAGTAACAGAGTTACCTGTCAAATTACATTTGAATTTAGCCTAAATATACATACTTATGCTGGTCTTTATTTATACAATTATGCAGATTAAATATTTAGAGGATTGATTCCTCAAAGACTCTGAATGGAGATATCTTAGTCATTCCTTCTGGTTTTGAAGACCTGTAGTTTTTCAATTATTGTACTTTTGTGTAGTGGACGTTGGAATGTGGTCAGCATTCGGACATTTGGTAGTCTGCGTGCTACATTTGGCCACAGTCCGCAAACCACTACATCGTGAAGACCTAAGGTGCTGTCGAAAGAAAAAACACAGCACTTAGAACTGGCATTACCTGCCCTCGAGTATGATCCGAAGATGGATAGATTACGATCTAGAAGTTTGCTTCTTTGAGGTCCAGTGTGCACATGAAGTCCTGAGGCCTTACTGCTTGAATGACATGTCTGAACAGAGTTTGTAGAACAACCCCCCCACCAGGCAGGTGAGAGGATTGGTCCCCCTAGCAGGAGCAGCCTCTGCTGCTTTCCGTTCCACCCTTCCCTTGCCTGAAGGGTTTGGAGCCCTTTGGATCTTTGGGAGGAAAGGGCTGCCTTAACACCTTTGAGGACCCTGCAGTCCTACTGGTCGAGGGTTTGGTGGACTGCGACGGTTTCTTGGGAGGTGGAGGAGCCTTCCCATAGGGTCTGGTCATCAAGCCCCTGTGAAGGAGGGAGTCCTTGGTGGACTTCCTCCAGTCCTCAGCCACCCTCTTGACTTCTTCCGGCTTGAAGAAGGCTGTATCGTCAAAAGCAGAGTTCCTGAGCCAGGGTAGCTCAGCCTTAGGAACTAGTCTGTGAAACCTTTCAATCACAGCATCTTGTCTCTTTAGAATCCCACCTGCCCATAGGTTAATAACCTGGTGTGAAAGGAATTCCAAGGTCCGAGTGCCAGACATGAGGAAGGTTTCCGTGGACCTCCTTGTAGTCTCCTTGGACCAATCCTTGGTACGTACAAGGTGGCCCACCGATCCTAACCATAGATCAAGCCACGAAGCAGCTTGCAAGGCATACTTTGTGACAATCTCCACGTTGAGGATCTCGGACGCCGAGAATGAGGTTGAGCGCCTAGAAAGTCTCTTATCAGGATCTCTTTTGAAGAAGCCCCTACCAAAGGATCCAGAGGTAGCGCCAGAAAGAGCTCATCAGCGATCTCGTAATACCTCCTCTGTTAGACGAAAGGAGGCGGGAGGAGTTTAGAGGATGAGCCCACGCGAAATGAGGTTGAGGAGCCAGCGATCTGGGAAGATGCCTTCTTCCTGGCAGCCGTCAAACCCCTAGACCAGGGCAGGGCTGCACTAGTCTTAGGGGGTCTTTGGGTTCCATGCATATGGTCCAAGACCGTACCCTTGCCTTCCTGAGGGGTTGTCTCCGGGTCAGTAAACCCTCTGATAGCACTCATGTAGGCTAGGACTTGCCACAAGACATACTTCGACTCTCTACGCTCTGCTTTTGAGTGGAATTTTGGACTTGCTACCCTAGGGAGATGGTCGTCATCAGAGTCCAAATCTTCATACACCTCGAACTCACAACGATATGAGCCTGAGGTGGGTCGAGGTTGTCAACAGAAGGATGACTCACGAAGTTCCTACCACAGATCTTCTGGGCCTCTCTTGCATAAGAATATCCCGTGCCCTAGAGTTCTTAGAAACTGTCTTAGAGTATTTAAGACTCCCTGTAGGACAGCAAATACTCCTCCAGCATGAAAGGTCTGGAGGATGCCCGCTGTTCCTTAGGGGCCTGAACATCTCTTGCAGGAGGTTCCTCGTCTTCCGGAGGTGGTCTGAAGACAGGTCTTAGTTCGGGTGGAACTACAGTACCTCGATAGGCAAAGGCCTAAAGTAGGGCAGAGGGGAGATCTCACGAGGAGAGCTTATGTCCCTGCTTGAACGAGGGCGGAGTACATTTCAGCTTCCTTCTTCTTCTTTGCCATCATGACAGGTGTTAATTCCATGTGGTTGAGATCCTGTCCGATTCCCAGGGGACGTCTTGCATCTCCCCAAAGTCTTCCAATGGTAGCAAAGAGCAAATATGGTTCTGGGCACCTGGTGGAAACAGGCTGCCTCTTGGGGTCAGTCAGAACACAGAGGAAGATGAGAAAGAAACATACTTCTCCAACAGAATCTTTGGAGTAGAGGACATAGCAGACCTCTGCCTAGATGGAAGTTGCACTGGCTGGAACGTGCCTACCATCGCTTGCTTGACGGTCTTGAAGAGGTTGTCAAACCAAGATGGCTGCTCTCTTACAGATGACAGGTCTGAGGTGTCCTTGTGGAGGCCTGAAGGTGGAGAACGCTTTCTCGAAGGGCGTTTTCCCGGAAGAAGTGGAGATGGAAGGGGAACGGGCATCTAGAGGTCCTCCTTAGTGACCCTCCATGGGCAATTCTTAAGCGGGAGATGGAGAACGTAGAAGACAAGGCAGACAAACAGGTAAACAGCGAGAAGACAAGCATCTAAAAGGGAATTGTCGATGCACAAGGGAGCGGCATGTCTACGAGCGACGCGATGGAGAGTGACGTGTTGGAGAGGGACAAGCTGGCGAGAGACGCGTTGGCGGGCAACAAGCTCGAGAGCTTTGCATAAGAAACCAATGAGAGGTAGTGTGATGCGATGGCAATCAGCAAGCATGAGAGAGATGATGAGCTGGATATCGACGAATAGGTGATAGATGCGCTGGCGGGCGGCAAACAGGAGAGCGTCGCGTTGGTGATCGTTGAGATGGTGAACAGCATCCAGGTGAAGGGCGAGATGACGCGAGGTGCACCAGAGATCACTGAGCATGAGAGCATCGTCTGGTGGGAGATCGTTTAGTTGGATGAGACGGCGATTGGCGTCGTGGAAGTCACGTCCTGAAGAACAACGAAGCTGATGAAGAACGCCGATCATGGAGACGCATGATCACGTGAAATACAGCGAGATGGCGAGCATACAGCTGGTGAGAGACAATTATCCACTTAGAATGACAGTCAGCAGAGCATTGAACACGCACCGGTGAGTGATGGCCACGAGCAGGAGAAAGACTTGAAAATCGCCAATCTCGCGAACTGAAGCGCTGCCTGACTGAGGGCAAACACAGCGGACTACAGTCCCTGAAGGACGAAGAGATCCAAGGACGGCGGGAAGACTCGTCGTCAACAGGAGGTCGTCGATTAGAAGGCGAACGGGTGTGCTGGTCATGAGGGCGAACCAGACTGGCTGGAACAAGAGAAGGCGAGAGATGGGCTTCACACACAGCCAGAGCATCAACAGAGGACAGGGGGTCAACCTCGAAGGAACCAGGAGAAGAATCCCTCTGGGCAACCCGCTGAAGAAGTTCCAGAAGAACCTCTTTGGAAGGATGCCCAGCCACACCCAGCGACAGATAAGCCTGCAGAACATCTGAAAGGGAGAAAAGCTTGTCCGAGGGAAGGGACAAAGGTGCTTCTCTTGGGGAAGCAACAATGTCCCCAGAACCCTGAGGTTACCCAGGAGTTAACTGTTCTATGTTCCTACTCGACTGTCCCTCAGAAGAGACAGATCGAGCTGGAGCTTCGATAAGAGATCGGAGGGTGAGAGAAGTAGTATGAGGTATCTTCGCCCTTGAGGAAAACCCCAAAGGCAAAGAATCTCTCTTAAACTTCTTCTTTTGCCGACGCCCAAACTTCTCCCACTCCACACGACGCCCTACACTCATCGCAGGTGGAACCCTGCTCTCAGCAACATCCTCTGCAGGTCAGACACAGAGTGGGTGTAGGTCTCGAACAAAGACATGAAGGTGCCGCAAGATCGCCCTTCAGGCCCCGGACAAGTACGTATGAGGAACGTCAAAGAGAACACTCACACCTGAAAAGAAAAAGTAATGAAAAAGCAATCATTTGTATTACCAAGCCTTTGAAGGGAGCAGAGTGCAGACACGCCCGTTCTCCTCAAGCCAAAAGATAAAAAGTGGCGTAGTTTCATTGTGCGAGTAAGAAGGGTAGCCAGCAACCCGCTGGCTACCCCTCATCAACACCGCTAACTAGCGGTTGGGTGGTTGCCACCTCGCATTAAAGTCTTAATTGCTAGTTTTCCAGCTTTGCCAAAAGAAAATCCCTATAAAATAGCGTGTTTTGTTTAGTGTCGGAACAATTCATTTTTAAATGAATGATTCAACCTTGAACACTAAAAATTTGGGTAACAAGTAAAAAATATTTTTATTTTATTCTTTCAGGATTCAATCAAGTCTGAATAAGGGTAAATTTTCTTATACCAGTTAGTTTCTGTTAATACCTTTTTAAAACAAAGGCTAAAAATTTCCTGGAGCAGCATCCAAACTAATTATAGCCATGAGCCACCACCGAGTAAATTATTTCACAATACGATCCGTGTAAACATTGCGACGTTTTGCCACATTATTGCTTTGAATATCTTATAAAATAAATTTTGATACCAGTTTCATGCTTGAGACTTTCCTACAACTACAATTGGGCTTTGTGAATTAATGTTTACCCATGCACCATTTAGATATCAACAACGCACATTACATCCTCATTGGGTTAAGGAAAATGTAACCAATCTTGTTAGGAAACCATAAAATTTATGTTTATCCACTAACCATTAACAACAATCAGTGAAAACTAACATTCCAACCTAACCTAACCTAGGCAGTGTCCTCACTCGTCAGGTTAAGCTAACAAAGGATGGCATGTTCTTACACTAGTAAAGTATTTAGAAACGGCACACGGGTAAAGATATAGTATGACAGAAGGTATTCCCCATATGACCGAGTAATATAGCCCATAGAACATTTGCCATTAGGTTATTTCAGTAGCTGCCACAGCCTGAGAGCAGAACTCTATTGTTATTGTTTCTCCTTTTTCTAGCGATTCTTCTTCTTCTTGTTATTGAGTAGTCTAATATCAAGTGTCACTAATGATGTCTCTCTCGACAGGTTTAACCCCTAGCCCGGTTTGATCCTTGGAAAAGCAGACATATCAATTATCAGTTAACCAACCCTTAAAGTGGTCAGGATCCCTAGAAATAACCCCAAAACGTAATAATATTCATTTGAGCCTTGTCCTAACAACCCTACGACCACCCACTACAACAGACTACCTGAGGCTACAGGCCACTGGCCTAACCCAATTGTTGACTTCTGCAGCGAAGCACACAGCTACCGTTATCTACCTTTTCGGGGGTTCCTTGGGGGAAGGTTCGACGTCAGATATATTAAAATCCTTTGAGGGGGTTAAAATAAGACTCGGCTGTGGCGTTCGGGATGGAAGTGTGACGGGAGTAGCGCGCAATGTCTGTGAGTCTCGCAATGACAAGTTTTGTTTTGATATGGCGCGGCGACGGCGCCTTTGCGGTCACGTGACCTCTCTCCCTCACCTGTCTCAACAATTGCTGATAACCAGGTTGGGAGGCAAATCGCCATTGACATTTGTCCCCTGAGTAGGATTGCTAAAAGGATTAGTTTTTTACTCTTCAATTTAAACAGCTATATAGGCATTCTTGTTGACATACGGCAGACCTCAGTTGTTCAGAGATTCTGTTATGCATTGTTTTATTGCTTGCACGGTGCAAATACGCAAGGGTTTGGTGCTAACTTCTATCGTTCATATATACATACTTTCGTACACTTGCAAATTCATTATATGAGAGATTCGCTCATGATTAGATTTTACAGATATGAAATCATGAGAGAAATCGTAGACGACGAAGCGGAAGCCAGCACCAAATCTCGAATATTATATCGGAGTTCGATCCACGAGTCTACGAGATATGAACAATTCTGTGATGAAAATTGTATGTCCATTTGGACCAGATATGGAATAGAATAAGTTCCAACGGAAGAATAAAATACCAGATTGAATTATTACAACATCCATCGCTTACGAACATTCACAACAGGGAATAGTAAAAGCAAGGCCCATAGAAGAGCGTGCATTGTATACCCGCTGATAAAAGGGCATTACACCGAAGACTATCTAACGTGTGCTTTCCAAGTGTAGCAAATACTATATTATATCAATAAAATCACTTCTTTTTCAAGTTTGATAATTTTTAGTTAAAACTTTCACACACATCAATATATATATATATATATATATATATATATATATATATATATATATATATATATATATATATATATATATATATATATATATATATATATATATATATTCTGAGTTGGGGTACCTTAAACTTGTGAATGAGTTTCCGTATCGCCATGATCAGGAAAGTTGGTTACCTGTAGGCGATCAAACGGAAATTTCCCACCATCACCAATCCACACTGGCCATCGTAGTGATGAAAACTAGCCATACCCTAATTACCGAAACTTGAATTGACTTGTCTGAGGCCTTAGTCCTGCAGTGGAATAGAAACGGCTGCATTGGTTATATATATATATATATATATATATATATATATATATATATATATATATATATATATATATATATATATATACATATATATATATATATATATATATATATATATATATATATATATATATATATATATATATATATATATATGTGTGTGTGTGTGTGTATATATATATATATATATATATATATATATATATATATATATATATATATATATATATATATATATATATATATATATATATATGTGTGTGTGTGTGTGTGTGTGTGTGTGTATATATATATATATATATATATATATATATATATATATATATATATATATATATATATGAAACAAGAAATCTTTAAGAATTTATATTGGGAAACTGTAGGAGTTAACATTAGCCTAATGGGGAATACCCTCAATTTGAGATTTGCAAATGACATACAGTATTTCTGTTTAGTGAATCTTGAGAGGATTTGAAAAAGATGATATGGACGAACCTCTAAACATTGTTAATTAACACAGCCTACGTTCTTAGGGCATGAGACCGAAATTAAAAGAAAGGCTTATGCAAGGTAAATTTTCACTTTCTCTATTCAGAAAAGTATTTGATCAGATTGCCCTACCTGTATGGGACTAGAAAAGCAGCCCTTGAATTACAGTAACTTGGAGCATTACGAAAGCCTTAGAACATAAGCTAGTTACAACTCAAAGAGGTATGGGAAAATAATGATGGGGATAACACTAAGAGACAGAAAAAGAGCAACATGGATACGAGAACAAACTAAAGTAGATGATATTAACATGTAAGAAAACGAAATGAACATGGGCAGGACATATGATGAGAATGACAGATAATAAATGGACATTGAGAATAACTGAATAGGGCCCTAGAGATTGCAAAAGAAGCAGGGGAAGGAAGAGAAGACGATGGATTGATGAGCTAATAAAACGGATATAAACTGGCATAGAAAGACCATAAACAGACGGGAGTGGAAGAACATGTCAGAGACCTTTGTCCTGCAGTAAATTAGTTACAGCTGATGAGATATTACCACTAGAGAATTATGGGGTCCTTTGACTGGCCAGACAGTACTACATTGGATCCCCATCTCTGGTTACGGCTCATTTTCCCTTTGCCTACACACACAGCGAATAGTTTGGTCTATTCTTTACTTATTCTCTCCTGTCCTCATACACCTGACAACACTGAGATCACCAAACGATTCTTCTTCACCCAAGGGATTAAATAATGGACTGTTCAGTGGCTACTTTCCTCTTGTTGAGGGTAGAAGAGAATCTTTAGCTATGGTAGGCAGCTCTTCTCGGAGAAGGATACTCCAAAATCAAGTTATTGTTCTCTAGTCTCGGGTAGTGCCCTATCCTCTGTACCATGGTCTTCCACTGTCTTGGGTAAGAGTTCTTTTGTTTGAGGGTACACTCGGGCAAACTTTTCTATCCAATTTCTCTTCCTCTTGTTTTGTTAAAAGGATATATTTATTTTAATGTTGCTACTGTTCTTAAAATATTTTATTAGTCCTTATTTCCTTTCCTCACTGGGCTATTTTCCCTGTTAGGACCCCTGGGCTTATAGGAACCTGCTTTTTCAACTAGGGTTGTAGCTTAGCAAGTAATAATAATAATAATAATAATAATAACCAAACCATCTCCATCTACCTCTCATAATGATCTCATTCACATATGGTTCCCTAGCAATCTCTCTTATAGTTTCATTTCTAATCCTGTCTTGCCATTTAATTCGTTATATCCTTCTGAGGTCTTTGTTCTCAAATCTACTAAATCTATTAGAGATTGTTTTAGTGTCATACCATGACTCATGTCCATAGAGTAACACCGATCTCACTAAACTGATATATAGTCTAATTCTTATATGAAATTTCATGCGATTTAATTTTATAATTTTTCTTAACCTAGCCATTGTCTGATTTGCTTTCTTTTCAGTCTTTCACTAAACTCTAATTCTAAAGACCCTGTATTCGAGATCATAGTTTCTAAATACTTAAATGATCCTACCTCATTAATCCTTTCTCCTTCCAATGATATTTCATCTTCCATTGCATACTCCGTTCTCATCATCTCTGTCTTTCTTCTATTTATCTTCAGCCCAACCTCGTGTGATATTTCATGCATTCTGGTAAGCAACCATTGAAAAATCTGAGGTGTTCTGCTAAGAAGGACAGCATCACCAGCATACAGTAGGTCTGCTAAATTCCCATCACCAATCCAGTCCAATCATTATCCACCATATCTGAGTGTTCTACGCATTACAGAATCCACGAGGAAATTCATTTGATAAGACTCCATTAACATTAACTTTTCCTTTGCTATGCTCATGATGAGACTTAATCAAATTTAATTATTTAAGAGTAATTCCACAATAACGCAGGACTCTCCACAAAATTGGCCGGTGCACACTATCAAAGGCTTTGTCATAGTCCACAAATACCATCAAAAGGGGATTTCTATATTCTACGCATCGCTGTACAAAATGTCTGAAAATAAAAATTTAGTCAGTGCAACTTCTACATTTTCTAAATACTGCTGGTTCATCTCTCAGCTTTTCATCAATCTCTCTCTCCACTCTCTTTAGAATAAGCATACTACTTTTTGTATATTCATAACACCTGACGTAAGTGTTATACCTTTGTAGTTATTGCAATCAATCAGGTCTCTTTTTTTACTTCTAGCTCCCATTCATCAGGATTTGCCTCTTCATGCCACATTCTACAAATTAATCTTGTAAGTAATCTGGGAGTCACATCATTTTCGGCCAGTATCATCTCGGCAGTTATTCCATCGTATCCAGGGGCTTTCCATCTCTTAAGTTTCTTTGAGGATAGCTTCGACTTCAAACAAACTGAATTCATTCATGGGCACATCAAAATCTTCATCAGCTTCTGGCATATCAGTCAAACTATTCCCTTCATATCTCCTATTCATAACCTCACTAAAGTGTTCCATCCAACGTTGTCTGTCTTCATCTTCTGTTGCTATAACAGATCCATCTCTTTTTGATGGTTATATGTTTCTTCTTCTATGCCCCCATAGAGATTTCATTAATAATTGAATGAGCAATTCTTACATCATAGCCACTTCCTGTATTCGTAGCTACGTCAGCATCATCTATAGTCCATTTCTTTTAGCGATGCATATTTGCACCGACTCGCAGCGGTACCCTTTTAGCTCGGAAATGTTTCCGGATCGCTGATTGGTTGGACGAGATAATTCCAACCAATCAGCGATCACGAAACTTTTCCGAGCTAAAAGGGCACCGCTGCGAGTCGGTGCAAATATGCATCGCTAAAAGAAATGGACAATAGGTTTTCTAGCTTTTCTTTTGACCTTACTATCAATATTGAACTTGATATATATGTATGAATGACCCTGAGCAAATACGTAAAGGTTTGAAGGCCACTCATGAATAGCAGAAGCAAGGGAGTGACATTGCCATAGCTAGTAGGACAGTACCATAGAGACTGACCATATATACATGTGATCAGCGCCCAAGACCCCTCTCCATCCAAACTAGGGTCAGGGAGGGCCAGGCAATGGCTGCTGATGACTCAGTAGATAGACCAATAGGCTCGCCCATAACCTCCATCCTTAGCTCATAAGGATAGTGAAGTTTCAGACACTACAAGAAACTAACGAGTTTGAGCAGCACTCGAACCCCAGTCCGGCAAACGCCAGCCAAGGAAGCTTCCAATAGGCCACCACAACAATGTTGGAGCCCTTGGGCTTATAGCATCTTGCTTTTCCAACTAGGGTTGTAGCTTGGCTAATAATAATAATAATAATAATAATAATAATAATAATAATAATAATAATAATAATAATAATAATAATGACATAAATGCTACTATTGCTACCCGTATCCCTAATTGCATTAAGCTCAGTAGACATACTTTATACTTCATAATTCTCACCTCGAGAAAGAGTCGAGATTATTTCTATTAGAATTCACCTCACTATTCTGATGACAGTGTTAATGACTAGAGGATTGTATGAAATATATTTTTTCCTAACTAACCTCACCTTAATCTCTATACTTTTCCTTAACCTTTATATGATTATGAATCTATATTATGTTTCTCATTCACATAGTTACCAACAAGATGATAATAGCGGGATTTTTCAAGAAGATCTAATCAATTTCGAATAATCATCATAAGTGGATACATGACCTAGAAACCTTATTTAACGGTTTGTTTATAAAGGCCGCTTATGGATGGCCTATAGTCCATTTCTTTTAGCGATGCATATTTGCACCGACTCGCAGCAGTGCCCATTTAGCTCGGAAAAGTTTCCTGATCGCTGATTGGTTGGACAAGATAATTCTAACCAATCAGCGATCAGGAAACTTTTCCGAGCTAAAAGGGCACCACCGCGAGTCGGTGCAAATATGCATCGCTAAAAGAAATGGACTAGTGCGGATCCAGCAAGTTCAAACATAATCCAAGCAGCTGGGGGCTCGGGGGTCTCTGTAAGCAGCCCGGAAGCTAACGGAATTTTAAGCTATTTTAGAGCTATTTTTTCATTTGAATCCATTTTCTCCTTATAAATGAATTTATAAAGTGAATAGGCATTACGCAATAACAACATCCCGATAAGATATATAAAAATTTCATCAGTAATCTCATTATCATTATTATCATTACTAGCCAAGCTACAACCCTAGTTGGAAAAGCAAGATGCTATAAGCCCAAGGGCTCCAACAGGGAAAAATAGCCCAGCGAGGAAAGGAAACATGGAAAAAAATATTTTAAGAAGAGCAACAATATTAAAATAAATATCACTTTATAAACTATAAAAACTTTAACATAACAAGTGGAAGAGAAATAAGATATAAGATAGAACAGTGTGCCCGAGTGTACCCTCAAGCAAGAGAACTCTAACCCAAGACAGTGGAAGACCATGGTACAGAGGCTAAGGCACTACCCAAGATTAGAGAACAATGGTTTGATTTTGGAGTGTCCTTCTCCTAGAAGAGCTGCTTACCATAGCTAAAGAGTACCTTCTACCCTTACCAAGAGGAAAGTGGCCACTGAACAATTACAGGGCATCAAGAAGAATTGTTATTATTATTATTATCATTACTAACCAAGCTAGAACCCTAGTTGGAAAAGCAAGATGCTATAAGCCCAAGGGCTCCAATAGGGAAAAATAGCCCAGTGAGGAAAGGAAATAAGGAAATAGATAAATGATGAGAATAAATTAACAATAAATCATTCTAAAAACAGTAACAACGTTAAAACAGACATGTCATATATAAACTATTAACAACGTCAAAAACAGACATGTCATATATAAACTATTAACAACGTCAAAAACAGACATGTCATATATAAACTATTAACAACGTCAAAAACAGACATGTCATATATAAACTATTAACAACGTCAAAAACAGATATATATGTCATATATAAACAATAAAAAGACTCATGTCAGCCTGGTCAACATTAAAACATTTGCTCCAACTTTGAACTTTTGAAGTTCTACTGATTCAACTACCCGATTAGGAAGATCATTCCACAACTTGGTAACAGCTGGAATAAAACTTCTAGAATACTGTGTGGTATTGAGCCTCATGATGGAGAAGGCCATTTAGACAGGGTAACTTATCGAACAATTATGGAATTATGGGGTTTTCATGCCACGTAGATTACAAGTGATACTGAAAAAAAATCGTAGTAATCAAATTACATTATAATCGCATTAAAAGGCAAAGATAATGAATTAAACCGATAAAACAGCCATATCAGAGTTTTCTGAGAATTGATCTACCTCCCTTAAAAATTTTTATCGTCACTTGATAAGTGTTCTAACACATGGTTTAATCTCCTTAAAAAGGTTATGCCGAATTAAATTCAGCAAATAAACAAAAACACATATAGTCAATTTCTTTTAGCCAGGCATATTTGCACAGACTCGCAACGGTGCCCTTTTAGCTCGGAAAAGTTTCCTGGTCGCTGACTGGTTGGACAAGGTAATTCTAACCAATCAGCGATCAGGAAACTTTTCCGAGCTAAATTGGCACCGTTGCGAGTCGGTGCAAATCTGCCTCGCTAAAAGAAATGGACTATAGTTTACCATTAGGAATATGCACACTAAAAGATCACAAATATAAAAAAACCGAATGATACTGAGATTTACATCTGACTTTGATACATATACCAGGAGGGCGTGGTTGAAATATACTACAGTATTAAATAAAAAATAATTTGTCTTTATCGATTGTATTAGTATACTAGCTGAACACCACGGGATTTTCAATGCTTGCTTGCCAAAATGCATGAAATATCACACGAGCTTGGGCTGAAGATAAATAGAAGAAAGACAGAGATAATGAGATTGGAGTATGCAATGGAAGATGAAATATCTTTGGAAAGAGAAAGGGTTAATGAGGTGGAGTCATTTAAGCACTTAAGAACTATGATCTCCAATACGGAGTTTAGGGAAAGATTGAAAAAGAAAACAAATCAGACAATGGCTAAGTTAAGTAAAACTTAGAAATAAAATCGCCTGAAATTACATATAAAAATCAGACTACATATCAGTTTAGTGAGATCGGTGTTACTTTATGGACATGAGTCATGGTATGACCATAAAACAATCTCCAGTAGATTTAGTAGATTTGAGAACAAAGCCCTCAAAAGGATATTGAGGGTTAAATGGCAGGACAGAATATGAAATGAAACTGTAACAGAGATTACTCGAGTGCCATATGTGGATGAGATCATGATGAGAGGTAGACGAAGATGGTTTGGGCATGTTCTTCGCACTCCACAAGAGAGATTAGTTCACAAACGTTCAACTGGGCTTCACAAGGCACTAGAAGTTGGAAGACCCAGGCCTACATGGCTGAGGACTATGAAGTGCAAAGTAGATGATGAATGGAGAAGTATTGAATTAAGAGCTCAAGGTAGAGACGACTGGCGAAATCTAACCGAGGCCCTTTGCATCAATAGCCCTTTTCTTTGAAGAGCTTTTATTACTGCTGAAGTTTTTGAATCAAAAGCTTTCTGGTAGTCTAAAAATACCATACATGGTGGTTTATCATGCTCTGTTAATTTTTCCATTAGCTGGTTAACTATATGGATATGGTTAGCTGTTGAATACCCACTTCTAAAGCCTGCCTGCTTTCTTGGTTGATTAAAGTCTAGCTGTCTTTCTGCTCGGCCTAATATGATCTTTGTAAATATTTTACTTATTACTGAGTGTAAACTTATTGCATGGTAATTTTTCAGGTCTTTTGTGTCTCCCTTCATTTTCAAATTAACTTAATGATAAAGTTTTTCCAAGCTGTAGGTATAAAGCATTCTGGGAGATATTTTGTGCAAATTTCATTGAGTTTTATATATATATATATATATATATATATATATATATATATATATATATATATATATATATATATATATGTGTGTGTGTGTGTGTGTGTGTGTGTATGTATACATACATACATATATATATATATATATATATATATATATATATATATATATATATATATATATATATATATATATATATATATGTGCATATGCATATATATATATATATATATATATATATATATATATATATATATATATATATATATATATATATATATATGTATGTATGTATACATACACACACACACACACACACACACACATATATATATATATATATATATATATATATATATATATATATATATATATATATATATATATATATATATAAAACTCAATGAAATTTGCACAAAATATCTCCCAGAATGCTTTATACCTACAGCTTGGAAAAACTTTATCATTAAGTTAATTTGAAAATGAAGGGAGACACAAAAGACCTGAAAAATTACCATGCAATAAGTTTACACTCAGTAATAAGTAAAATATTTACAAAGATCATATTAGGCCGAGCAGAAAGACAGCTAGACTTTAATCAACCAAGAAAGCAGGCAGGCTTTAGAAGTGGGTATTCAACAGCTAACCATATCCATATAGTTAACCAGCTAATGGAAAAATTAACAGAGCATGATAAACCACCATGTATGGTATTTTTAGACTACCAGAAAGCTTTTGATTCAAAAACTTCAGCAGTAATAAAAGCTCTTCAAAGAAAAGGGCTAGATGAATCTTAGGTTAAAACACTTGAAGATATCTATAAGGGAAGTTCAGCAACCCTAAATCAACATAAAGATAGTGTAAGTTCCGATTGAGAAATGAGTTAGACAGGGAGACCACATCTCTCTTAAATTATTCACAGCATTCCTAGAAGAAGTTTTTTTTTTTTAGATTTAGATTGGGAAAATGTAGGAATCAACATTAATGGGGAATACCTTGACAATTTAAGATTTACAGATGATATATATTTTAAATATGCAGCCCTAAGACTATGTAATAAGGTCCCACAAAACATTCGAATGATTGAAGACATTAAGGATTTCTTGAGGAAACTGAAGATTTTCTTATTTCATGAGTCCTTTGACAGTGAAGATTTAACAACAAATGAAGAATATGAGACATGAAACGTTAAATACTCTGAATGAATAAGATAAAACGACAGTGGAGGTTCTGTAGAGAGTGGGGTTCCCCTGCTGTATGGGACCGGAAAGGCAGCCATCGAAGTAAGTAAAGATATAGCTCCATTTAGTGAATCATGGGAGGAATTGTAAAAGATGATAGAAGATTTGGACAGAGAATGAAGAAATATAGGACTGAAAATTAATATAAATAAGACTAAGACAATGTTCAATGAAAATGCAGAGGCAACATATAAGGGCAATGGAAGAACCTCTAGAGATAGTTAATGCGTATACGTACTTATGTTTCCCAAGGGCATGAGACCAAAATTAAGAATAGGATAAGCATGGGATGGAGAGCTTTTGGTAAACAAAATGAGATTATGAAAAGTAGAATGCCACTTTCTCTAAATGGAAAAATATGTAATCAGATGGTCCCAGCAGTAATAACTAATGCATCAGATACTTGGAGTCTTACAAAAGTCTTAGAACATAAGATAGTTACAACTCAAAGTGCTTTGGAAAGATTAATGATGATATTAACACAAAGAGACAGAAAAAGAGGAACAAGGATGCGAAAGCAAACTAAAGTAGAGGATAACTAAAAACACGTAAGAAATAGAAATAGACATGGGAAGGGCATATGAGAATGACAAATAATAGATGGTCATAAAGAATATCAGACTGGGTTCGAGATATTACAAAAGGAGTAGGAAAGGAAAAAAATACGATGGACTGATGAGCTAAGAAAATTTGCTGATATAGTCTAACAGAAAAACCATAAACAGACAGGAGTGGAAGGACATGGCTGAGGCCTTTGTCCCACAATGGACGAGCAATGGCTGATGATTAATATATATATATATATATATATATATATATATATATATATATATATATATATATATATATATATATATATATATATATACATATATATAAATATATATATATATATATATATATATATATATATATATATATATATATATATATATATATATATATATATATATATATATATATATATATATGGTGCGAGTGAGTAGAACGCCGTACTTCCTTATTATGTTGAAAAGGTTCCACAATGATGTATGACGTGTATAAAAACTAGTTCTTTGTATAATCTACAAAAATACACTGAGTTTTTATACGTCTTACATAATTGCGGAACCTTCTCAACACACACGGACTCACACACACACACACACACACACATACATATATATATATATATATATATATATATATATATATATATATATATATATATAAATATATATATATATATATATATATATATATATATATATATATATATATATATATATATATATATATATATATATATATATATACTGTATATATATATATATATATATATATATATATATATATATATATATATATATATATATATATATATACATATATATATATATATATATATATATATATACTGTATATATATATATATATATATATATATATATATATATATATATATATATACTGTATATATATATATATATATATATATATATATATATATATATACTGTATATATATATATATATATATATATATATATATATATATATATATATATATATATATATATATATATATATATACAGTATATATATATATATATATATATATATATATATATATATATATATATATATATATATATATATATATATATATATATATATATATATATATATATATATGTAATATAACAAAATATTGAAAACAAACCCCCTAATTCAAAATTGTAATCTCTCTCTCTCTCTCTCTCTCTCTCTCTCTCTCTCTCTCTCTCTCTCTCTCTCTCTCTCTCTCTCTCTCTCTCTCTCGACATCTGATTAGAAAATGTAATGCCTTTCATGTTCCAACACACCCCACATGTGCTGAAATACAGCAAAAAATAAAAAATAGAGACACAAAGGTATTCTGCTCAACATGCTTAGTCTGGATAGAATATATAATTAAGTCGAGACTAAATCTGCAAATAGTTGAAGAAGAAGAAGAAGAAGAAGAAGAAGAAGAAGAAGAAGAAGAAGAAGAAGAAGAAGAAGAAGAGAAAATGAACAGGATATGTGTAAGGATGCAGAAGAAATCATTGATATAACTTATGATGTCATGCAACAACATACTTATGAAGAAATAAATTATCAGATGGAAACAAATAATAGACCTAAGAGACTCTACCCCGACCTACATACTTTTAGGGAAGAGCAAGAACAAGAAAAAAAAAAAGAAAAGAAAGATATAGTCTGTAATAGACTGAAAAGAGGGAATTGCAGATTTGGCGAAAGATGCTACTACAAGCATCCAAAGATATGCCATAATTATGAAATATATGGTAAATGTGCGTATTTAGACGGATATGGAGACGAATGCAGAGATCTCCATCCAAAAATATGTAAAACCCTAAAAGAAGGAAAAGGATGCAGTTTCAACAAAAAAATGTCAATAAATGCATCCTGCAACTATGAATGAGAGTAAGAAAACTCAGCAAACTGAAAAGAAAAACAAAAATGAAACAAAAAAAGAAACAAAAAAGCAGGCCGCGTATATATCGCACTATGCACCAAAAAAGGACTTTCAAC
Organism: Palaemon carinicauda; assembly: GCF_036898095.1. Taxonomy (NCBI): domain Eukaryota; kingdom Metazoa; phylum Arthropoda; class Malacostraca; order Decapoda; family Palaemonidae; genus Palaemon; species Palaemon carinicauda. The sequence goes on from NC_090754.1 coordinate 86,552,969, forward strand.
CCAAATTTGCACAAATAGAGCCCAACTACAAAGAATGCATCCATAATGCCAGGGGTTGGTGCAGATATGGGGATAATTGCAGGTTTACACACAAAAATAAATATGAAGGCGAAAGAACAAATATAATAGAAAAGTTGGATTTTTTAATGGCAGAATTCAGAGAAATGAAGAAAAGAACATCATATCAGAACAGGAAGGAAGCATGGGAGAATCCATATTATTACCAATATTAAATAATGGGGATGAAACACAAACCATAATAGTGATGAATGCACAGGGTTTAGTCACAAGTAACTCTAAAAGGAAAATAGAGTTCCTAGAAGAACTAACCCAAATTGAAAAAATAGATATATCAAATATAAGTGAAACATGGTATTCCCAAGAGACTGGCAGTGACGACCAGATAAAGGGTTTCCAAACTTATAGATCAGACAGAAAAAAGAGGAATCAAGGGGGAACCACAATATATGGAAGAGACATAAATCAAGGAAAAGTCTGTGAAAAATACAGCAACACAAAATGTGAATTGATTGCAGTAGAATTTGAATTTGAAAAACTAGTGAATATTGTAGTTTACAGACCCCCAAATACTAAGGAGTTTGACATGATAATAGAAAAAATAGATGATATATGTAGAAACCATAAAGACTGGAATATACTCCTATCCGGAGATTTTAACTTTCCTTTCGTGGATTGGAGAGAACGGATAGAAGAAAGTGATTGTATGTATACATATAAAAAAGAGAGTAATAGTAGCGCAGAAGATAAGAGGCAATTTGAAAAGCTTCAAGATATGCTATTAGAACATAATATGCAACAAATAAACCACATTCCAACAAGAAAGGAAAATGTCCTAGATCTAGTATTTGTGAATGAGGTGAATTATGTTAAAGAAATAATAGTGTATAACACGGGAATTTCAGACCACAATGTCATAGAATTGATAGTTCATTCCAAAGCAAGTGATCGCAGAATTAATAAAAGCACAAAACTTTGGGAAGGATATGGAAAATATAATTTTTACAGTAAGAATATAAAATGGTCAGAAATAAATGAAGAACTGAATAAAGAACGGAAAAATGTATTTGTAAGTGATAATATACAGGTAAATACGGACATACTGTACAAAATACTGGAGAAAATTGTTGAAAAAGATGTACCGGAAAAAAACAATAAACAAAAGACGTGCATACCAAGAGACAGAAGGATCTTATTTCAGAAAATTAGAAAGTGGAAGAAAAATCTTGCAAAAGAAAAAAATGTGTGGAAAATGAGGGAAATAAAATGTAAGATAGAAAATGCAGAACAAAAGATTATACAGTCGAAAGAAAATGAAAAAAGGGACTTAGAAGAAAGGACACTTCAAAATATAAAAAGAAACCCCAAAGTACTTTACTCCTATGCAAAAAAGATGAATAAAGGGAGAATAGAAATAGGCCCTCTAAGAATTGAAGGACGGCTAACGAATGAAAAAAAGGAAATATGTAAAATATTAGCAGAAAAATATAAGAGCGAGTTCACGCCAAGAATTGCGAATGAGAATGAAACAGAAATGAGAGAAGAAAATGTTGAATATCTAACGGATATAGATATTAGTGAAGCAGATATTGTCAAGGCTATAAACGAAATTAAAAAATGGATCGGCAGCCGGACCAGATGGAGTTCCAGCGATTTTGTTAAAAAAAAACTGCAAACACTATCACGAAGCCGCTTGCAATACTGCTAAGACAAAGTGTAGATATGAGCGAGATATGTGTTAAACATAAATTAGCTTATATAACCCCTATCTTCAAAAGTGGATCAAGACTAGAGGCAAGCAATTATAGACCTCTTAGTCTAACATCACATATTATGAAAGTGTATGAGAGGGTAATAAATGTTGTTGGGGTATTAAAGCCAACACTTGTTGTTGGCACGGGCCTTTCCCTTGGTTGGCCCGTAGGGGGTAATAAAAAAGAAAATAATGAACCATTTGGTCAAAAATAATTTGTTTAATATGGGTCAACACGGTTTCGTGCCTGGAAAAAGTACACACACCCAACTGATAGCACACTATGAAAACATATACAAAAATATGATAAATGAAAAAGATACAGATGTGATCTATCTAGATTTTGCAAAAGCCTTTGACAAGGTAGACCATAACATATTGGAGAAAAAAATGAGAAAGCATAATATTGTGGGAAAGATAGGAAAATGGGTAAAAGAATTCCTGCAAAACAGAAAACAGATAGTGGTTGCAAATGACGAGAAATCAGATGAAGCCCAGGTAATATCGGGTGTGCCACAAGGTACGGTATTAGCTGCACTGATGTTTGTTATTATAATCTCAGACATAGACTGTGATGTTGAAAACTCTGTAGTGAGAAGTTTCGCCGATGACACAAGAATAAGTAGAGAAATTACTTGTGATGAAGATAGGAACTCACTACAAAGAGATCTAAACAAAATATATGAATGAACGGAGATAAATAGGATGGTATTTAACTCCGATAAATTCGAATCAATAAATTATGGAAACAGAGAAGGAATGGTGTATGCATACAAGGGACCTAATAATGAGACAATCACAAACAAGGAAGCAATTAAAGACCTTGGTGTAATGTTAAATAGGAATATGTTATGCAACGACCAAATAGCAACACTGTTGGCTAAATGTAAAGCAAAAATGGGAATGTTATTCAGACACTTTAAAACAAGAAAAGCTGAACACATGATTATGCTTTACAAAACTTATGTACGTAGTACACTCGAGTACTACAATGTGATATGGTACCCACACTACCAAAAGGATATTGCGCAAATAGAGAGTGTACAAAGGTCCTATACTGCTAGCATAGAGGAAGTTAAGGACCTTGACTACTGGGAAAGACTGCAATTTTTAAAACTATACAGTCTAGAAAGGAGAAGAGAACGCTACATGATAATACAAGCATGGAAGCAAATAGAAGGAATTATTGAAAACATCATGGAGCTTAAAATATCAGAAAGAGCAAGCCGAGGTAGATTAATAGTGCCAAAAAATATTCCAGGTAAACTAAGAAAGGCGCACAGGACATTAATCCACTACGCACCAGCATCGATAATGCAGCGACTATTTGATGTGCTGCCAGCTCATCTAAGAAACATATCAGGAGTGAGTGTAGATGTGTTTAAGAATAAGCTCGATAAACACCTAAGATGCATCCCAGACCATCCAAGACTGGAAGATTCAAAATACACCAGAAGATGCATTAGCAACTCTCTGGTGGATATACGAGGTGCCTCACACTGAGGGACCTGGGGGAACCCAAACAAAAAATAAGGCAATAAGGTAAGGTAAGGCTCTCTCTCGGTTGATTATATCTTTAGTTAAAACTTATATAATCTACACTGACGTCTTCTATAACTAAATTTCAGTGTAACAGTTTCATAATGTAATCTTCATCCCTTCATAGAAAACTAATGCAGTTAACATTAATGTGTCTGGATAAGACTATATATCTAGAACGAGGTACTCTAGGAACATCCCCATTACTTTGACTTTGATAAAATATAATTTGGAAACTGATATGTAATTCTTCTTGATACTGATATAGAATGACTATTAATTATTTTTATATCATTATAATGATGGTAATGGAGAATGCTTACGACTGTATAGTAATCTGTTGTTGTTTAGTAGCAAGTTTCAATTTAGCAGTCATCTGTAGGAGATCTCTCCAAATTAAAGAATACGGGTAAAAAATGATCATAAGACAGTTTAAATTCCCAAGCAACAACTGCAGAGTTGAAAGAAATGATATGTAAAAGATGAATGAAGTTCATCTCATCACTGACCATAACTCTCTCTCTCTCTCTCTCTCTCTCTCTCTCTCTCTCTCTCTCTCTCTCTCTCTCTCTCTCTCTCTCTATATATATATATATATATATATATATATATATATATATATATATAGATAGATAGATAGATAGATACACACACACGCATATATATATATATATATATATATATATATATATATATATATATATATATATATATATATATATATATATATATATATATACGTAAACACACATATATATACATATATACATACATGTGTGTATGTGTATATATATATATATATATATATATATATATATATATATATATATATATATATATATACATATACATATATATATATATATATATATATATATATATATATATATATATATATATATATATATATATATATATATATATTGCATTGGCTATGCCTCAGATATAACTCAAGATTATTTGAGCTAATTCCCACGCTGTTGCACTTACTTACCCTCGTCTATTGCGCACGATAAGCGGATCAGAAATTCTCAACAAAGAGCTATTTAAGATGTTATCCCTAACACGTGACTTTCATGCATTCAGCCACAAATAGTTTATGACTTTAGATTAACTATGGGTCGAGAATAAAGACATAACGGGGATTTTTTTTCTTTATTAATTGTCCTTGTATGAGTCAATACAATAAAGGTACCCTGACACTTGCATGACTTTATGCCACGAATTTTTTCATGGCAAGTCGTGACATTTTGTGGCACGAACTGGAAGATAAAAGAAAAAAAAATTACCTCAGAATCACAGCTGACCTGTCCACATTGACACGAACTGACACGACGAGTTCACGCATAGTTTGCGCACTTCCCGCATCGTCCCGACGAGTTCATGAACAGTTCGCGCATAGTTCACGACCCGGTCACGAAACTTTGTCGTGACCAAAATTTTGAACATTCCAAAATTCTCGTCACGACATGCCACGATGTCACGACGGGTTTACGAACACTTCACGCCAGTTCACGACGAGTTCACGACTCGAGTCGTGACAATGGATGCCACAAATTCGTGCAAGTGTCAGCCTGGCTTAAGAAAATAAACTTATGCCAGGCTGACACTTGCATGACTTTTTGACACGAATTTGTCGTGGCAAGTCGTGACATTTTGTGGCACGAACTGGAAGATAAAAAAAACAAACAAAAATTACCTCAGAATCATAGCTCACCTGTCCACATTGACACAAACTGGCACGACGAGTTCATGCATAGTTTTAGCATAGTTTGCGCACTTCCCGCGTTGTCCCGACGAGTTCACAAACAGTTCGCGCATAGTTCACGCCGCATTCACGAAATTTTGTCGTGACCAAAATTTTGAACATTTCAAAATTCTCATCACGACATGCCACGATGTCACGACAGGTTTACGACGAGTTCACTCCAGTTCACGACGAGTTCACGCCAGTTCACGACTCGAGTCGGGACAATGCGTGCCACAAATTCGTGCAAGTATCAGCCTGGCTCAAGAAAATAAACTTAAACAATTTCTCCATTGAAGGGGATACGACTTCACATTGACCCTACTCTACATATTTGTAACTAAAATGGGTTTGACGTTAATGATCGTGAATATTTTGAATGATAAATAGTTTTTGACTTTTGAGCAAGAGGACCGTCGTAGGAAATGTCATAAAAATAAAACAATATACCTTAAAAGAGGAAGCCTAAAGAAATGAAGATAACTAACAAAATAAATATTTTTCACTAATATGCTGAGTTTAACAGTGAAACTTTTTTTTTTCTTTTTTGAAAATCCTAAGTTTAAGTTGCACTATTTTGAAAACCTCAAGTTTAATAGTCCAACTTTTATTAAAACCCCACGTTTAACAGACAAACTTTTTTCTTGAAAACCCCAAATTTAACAGACAAACATTTTTCTTGAAAACCCCAAGTTTAACAGACAAACTTTTTTCTTGAAAACCCCAAGTTTAACAGAAAAACTTTTTTCTTGAAAACCCCAAGTTTAGCCGTCAGACTTTTCTTTTCTTGAAAAACCCAAGATTAACAGTCAAGATATTTTTTCTTGAAAACCCAGTGTTTAACAATCAAACTTTTTTTCTTGAAAACGCCAAGTTTAACAGCAAATATTTTTCTTGAAAACCCCTAGTTTAACAGTCAGACTTTTCTTTTCTTGAAAACCCCAAGATTAACAGTCAAAAAATTTTTTTTCTGGAAAATCCAGTG
>NC_090754.1:86564010-86569010 GCF_036898095.1 Palaemon carinicauda
GATGCAATAAGCCCAAGGGCTCCAACAGGGAAAAAATAGCCCAGTGAGGAAAGGGAATAAGGAAATAAATAAATGATGAGAATAAATTTACAATATATCATACTAAAAACAGTAACAGCGTCAAAACAGATATGTCCTATATAAACTATTAACAACGTCAAAAATAGATACGTTATATATAAACTATAAAATGACTCATGTCAGCCTGGTCAACATAAAACATTTGCTCCAACTTTGAACTTTTGAAGTTCTACTGATTCAACTACCCGATTAGGAAGATCATTCCACAACTTGGTAACAGCTGGAATAAAACTTCTAGAATACTGTGTAATATTGGGCCTCATGATGGAGAAGGCCTGGCTATTAGAATTAACTGCCTGCCTAGTATTACGAACAGGATAGAATTGTCCAGGGAGATCTGAATGTAAAGGATGGTCAGAGTCATGAAAAATCTTATGCAACATGCATAATGAACTAATTGAACGACGGTGCCAAAGATTAATATCTAGATCAGGAATAAGAAATTTAATAGACCGTAAGTTTCTGTCCAACAGAAGAAGAGACTGACATGTCTCTTTTTGTAGTTTATATAAGAAATATGTGTTTTGATGCCGTTACTGCGTTAGAAATATTTTCATTTCAATTGTTTATTTCTCATATCGTTTATTTGTTTCCTTATTCCTTTCTTCACTGTGCTATTTTTCCCTGTTTGAGCCCTTGGGCTTATAGAATTTTGCTTTTCCAACTAGGGTTGTAGCTTAGATAATAATAATAATAATAATAATAATAATAATAATAATAATAATAATAATAATAATAATAATAATAATAATATAAGCAGGACAGAAAGAGGAAGCAAATTATTTTTATTGTAAATTCACTGAATAAGGCGGGGTAAGCTTCTAATTGCCAATTATCATTGATGTAAGAACGTGCCAATTTATAGAAACTTTATCATCTTGTGTTTTTCTTTGATCTCAAACACAATTATCATCTTCTTTGATCCTTCTATAAGGCCTTCCGGTTGCGGTGGCCTGGTGGTAGCGTCCTTGCCTGGTGATTGCCAGACTGGGGTTCGAGTCCCGCTCAAAGTCACTAGTTCCTTTAGTCACTGCAACCTCACCATCCTTGTGATCTATGTATAGGGGATTTGGGGGAGCCTATAGGTCTACCTGCTGAGTCATCAGCAGCCATTCCCTGGCCCTCTTTGATCCTAGCTTGAGTGGAGAGGGGGCTTGGGCGCTGGTCATATGTAATATGATCTGTCTCTAGGGCATTGTCCTGCTTGATAGGGCAATATCACTGTCCCTTGTCTCTGCCATTCATGAGTGGCCTTTAAACCTTTATGAAATGAATTTCAACATAAGCTTTAAATACATGATTCATTCATTCGGTTCTACATCCATTTTTGTTAACTAAAAGAACATGAAAAAATTGTAAATAGATTATGAAGTATAGGAAAGGTACATTGGAATTAAAAGAAAATTGAACCGACGTAAGATATTTAAAAAATGCAGAAATTATTAGAAATCACAAGACAAACAGGTGGTTTCTTATTGATTCTCTTAAGGTAAATACAAATTAGAAAATTGTTCTGATCTTTTTAGCAGATGACGTATTCTAGATGATGGCTTTCCATTAGCATAGGCCTAGTTTTTTTTTCCTTTTTTTTAGAGAAAATTTTGCTCCTTCATGTATTTTCAATGAGTTGGTTCTAGGCAGTGAACAATGTTTTCGACAAATTAATAGACTATATGTAGCCTACTCAGTGTTAAATATTTTACGTTCAATTTGTTTCATAATAGGTTTTTTTTTTTTTTTTTCAAAGAAAATTTACTTTTAACATCTCTACGATAACGTGAACATGATCTTATCTTTGATATGAAATTTGAGCAATGATATTTCCGTTGTCTATCTCCCTCCTCTCAAACCAATAGGTTTGTGTTCTTACCTCTCTCTCTCTCTCTCTCTCTCTCTCTCTCTCTCTCTCTCTCTCTCTCTCTCTCTCTCTCTCTCTCTCTCTCTCTCTCTCTACACACACATCAAAAGCTTTTGGCCAAATTAAGAAGTTTTCTCTAAACCTACATGTTCACAGAAAATAATGCAAGCTTCTAGGACCAAACGAAAGGCCACATTGAGTCTTATATCTAAATCTGATGAGAATGTGTTACATTTATATTGATTTGCCTAATAAAATATTCTAAAGTTGGTTCGTCAGCAAAATAAATTACTAGATTATACGAAAGAAAAAATATTATGAAGCTTCATTCATCTTTTTAAAGTTCGCTCCTTGCTCGTCGGTTACTCCACAATACGACGATTGTGGGCACACTACTAGATGTGTAGTTTTCTTTTAAGTCTATCGTATTCAACATTGTGTTCATTACTGCGATACCTTCCCTAGTGTTAAGTTCACCTATTTAATTCCTTCTGCTATTATCATTTACAAAATTTAACTCTGTCATTTATATTCTCTTGTCTTATACATTTTATTTTCTTTAACTTCATTTGCCACTTTTGTTTCTCGAGTTTTTCAAAACAAACCGAGGTCCTCCAATAACATGGGTTAGTTCTAAGGAAGAAGAATATATAAGAGTAGGTGCCACATCCATTATATATCACCTCAAAAGAGAAATATCACCTCTCCACAGTAATATTACAGCCTCATGATTGTTACAAATCTACGCAAAAGACTCATAAGTATGCCTCCTGTTTCTAACCCCCACACATTAGTTTTAAACAATTCTTCATTTAGTGACCGAGGATCTGCCACTGTCGGCTATCTGGCATCATGATGCGAGATAATTTTCATGAATTTTACAAAACATAAATTGATATTTTGACACCCCTTGATATACCTACATTACGCAGCAAAGAAGAAAAGAAAAGAAAAGAGTTTGGTAATGATATTGCAAAACGTATAGCAAGTCGCTACAAACTTTAATTCATTTTGTAATAGCTTATAGATAACCAGCCGACCTTCAAGGGACACAACTCTGAGTCTATTTAAAGGAAATCTCTCTTATCATTATAGATAACAAAAATCGTATTAGTTTTCAACAGATAAGTTTATTGAGAAGGTTACATACTTAAAAAAATCTAGGTCTAAGGCAGCGTCCGTGAGCTAGCGGCATGAATCGTACATGCAAGAAGAAGGCATGAGGTGGCTTCATAGACATCCTACAATAGATGCCGCGAGACCCATATCGGCCAATGGTAGCGCATACACGAAGACCTCGGCCATCTTGCCACGGGAGAGATGAGTGGTGGCTAGCATAGTAATCAATGTAAATAACTGTCTCAAAAACAGTTTAGTGTAAAATATGTGCACACAGCTTCCGGGTTTACCTAGCTTCTATTTTGATATGTTATACTGAATAAATATACACCTATTTACACTTGTTATCTATTGATGTATATATACATTCATATAAATGTATATATACACATACATTCTACCTAATTATTTGTATATATATACGTACACACACACACACACACACACACACACACACACATATATATATATATATATATATATATATATATATATATATATATATATATATATATATATATATATATATATGTATATATATATATATATATATATATATATATATATATATATATATATATATATATATATATATATATATATATATATATATATATATATGATGTCGGCTACCCCCAAAACCAGCCTTCCTTACTCTCTTCACTTCTTTCAAAAACTTCTTATTCTCTTCATATGAATGACCCAATCCCCGACCCCACCACAGGTCAGCTACCCTATTTGCCTCACTTACCTTGCGCTTTACTTCCACATTTTTCTCTCTATATCTTTCATACTTCTCTACACTATCACTCTGCAGCCATTCTTCAAAAGCCCTCCTTTTCTCTTCTTCCAATGGCTTTCCATCTCTTGAGGTTTTAGTGATAGCTTCGACTTCAAACACACCGAATTCATTCATAGGCACATCAAGGTCTTGATCACCTGAAGGTATATCAATCTAATTATTCCTTTCTTGTCTCCTATTCATGAGCTCACTAAAGTGTTCCATTCCAACGTTGTCTTTCTTCATCTTATGTTATAAAGAGCCATGTCTCTTTTTGATGGGTATATGATTCTTCTTCTTTGTCCCAGTAGAGATTTAATTAATAATTCTATAAGCAATTCTTACACCATAACCACTCCCAGAATTCATAGCTTTGTCAGCCTCATCTGTTTTACTATCTGAATATTCTCTCCAGTCATTCCTGGCTTTTCTTTTGACCCCACTGGAATGCTTAGCATGCTCTACCTTGTAATTTTCATTACTTCCTCAAAAAATTTCAACAATTAATTTCTGTATTTATGTTGATTTTATAGTATCCAACGTATCATTTGATATCCATGGCTTTCTCCTTGTAATTGATGTCCCATATATTTGTTTTTAATATCACACTATTCTTCATTAATTGTCTGCTCTTCTCTTAAAGTCTCTAAGACTGTAAATAGATTACGGCATTCGCTTGCAAATGTTTCTCTGTGCTCATCTTCTAGAAGCTTAGTTGTATCAAACCTAGGTATTTTATCTACCTTTCTGTTGGGTGCTCTCAGTTTAATTTCAGTATGGCAATGAGGAGCTGGTGATCACTACCAATATCTGCACCGCTATAGCTTCTTACATTTCTCAGAGACCTCCTTCTCTCTTTATTAATGGTTATGTGATTTATTTCCTACAGGGTAACGTTCATGTGTATTTGTGGATGCCCTTGTACTGCCAAAGAGTACCTGTAATAACAATATTGTTTGTTGATCAAAAACTCATAAAATGTGCCCCATTTTCATTTTCAACTTCGCCAAGAACTTCAACACTCATCACCAACACCAATCACAATTTTCCTATCTCTCTCTGGGATCTTATCTCTTACATTCTGCTATTCTTCGTAGTATTCATCTATCCTTTTTTCAGGGGAATCATTTGTTGGTGCATAGCGAACTATAATACTCATAT
>NC_090754.1:86571510-86621510 GCF_036898095.1 Palaemon carinicauda
TACTACCGCTAGAGAGTTATTGGGTCCTCTGACTGGCCAGATAGTACTACATAGGACCCTTCTCTCTGGTTACGGTTCTTTCCCTTTGCCTACACAGACACCGAATAGTTTGGCCTATCCGAATAGTCTGGCCTATTCTTTACAGATTCTCTTCTGTCCTCATACACCTGACAACACTGTGATTACTAGACAATTCTTCTTCACCCAAGGGGTTAACTACTGCACTGTGATTGTTCAGTGGCTACTTTCCTCTTGGTAAGGGTAGAAGAGACTCTTTAGCTATGGTAAGCAGCTCTTCTAGGAGAAGGACACTCCAAAATCAAACCACTGTTCTCTATTCTTGGGTAGTGCCATAGCCTCTTTACCATGGTCTTACACTGCCTTGGGTTAGAGTTCTCTTGCTTGAGGGTACACTCGGGCACACTTTTCTATCTAGTTTCTCTTCCTCTTGTTCAGTTAAAGTTTTTATAGTTTATATAGGAAATATTTATTTTAATATTGTTACTATTCCTAAAATATTTTATTTTTCCTTTCCTCACTGGGCTATTTTTGCTGTTGGGGCCCCTGGCCTTATAGCATCCTGCTTTTCCAACTAGGGTTGTAGCTTAGCATTTAATAATAATAATAATAATATTCTTCTTTGTCCTCAGCAATACTCACGGACATTCAAGCAAGCTTCGGAATAGGCGAAGCTGAGGCAGGGCTGCTGCAGACTGCTTTCATATTTGCTTACATGATCATGGCTCCGCTCTTTGGATGGCTGGGTGACCGTTACAACAGGAAGTGGCTGCTGGCCGTTGGGATACTCTTCTGGAGTATTGCGACATTATTAGGCTCTTTCATGCAGGTAAGATTTTCCTTCTAATTTTTTTTCCGCGCTACCTGAGAATGGTACGTATTCACCCGTGTCTGTTCAGTTTATTTATTTGTTTGCTGGTTTGTACCGACTTTGAACAAACTTGGTGGTCATGTTGGGTATGACCCAAGGATGAATATGATAACATTTTGGATAAAGTACATCAAAAGACAAGTACGCAGTAATACTTTGAAAATAATCGCAATGATAAGTGAATGGCAAATGTTTTGTTAGTTTTTTTTTTTTTTTTTTTTTTTTTGTGTGTGTGAACAACATTACGCAAAAACCATTGAATCAATAACAACGAAACTTGGTGGACATGTGGGGTATGACCCAAGGACAAATGCTTTAATTTTGAAGAAAACACATCGAAGTACAAGAGAATAAGACTGCATGGCGTGGCGAAGGCAGGCTCTTTGCCGAGTGCCCCTCTAGTTTAGACTATATTTCAAGAAATGGTGATGTTTCGAAGATTTAATTATGACTCAATATGCTTATGTATTCAACATAATTTCACGTACAGTGTGTTTCATTCAGAAAAGTATGACTTTTACTTGATTGACAGTATTAATGTCACCAATTCAGAGAAAACAAGATCTATCTCTGCGGCCGCTACTACTACTACTACTACTACTACTACTACTACTACTACTACTACTACTACTATTATTATTATTATTATTATTATTATTATTATTATTATTATTATTATTATTATTATTATTACTTGATAAACTACAACCCTAGTTGGAAAAGCACGATGCTATAAGTCCGATGGCTCCAACAAGGAAAATAGCTCAGTAATGAAAGAAATAAGGAAATATACTACAAGAGAAGTTTAAGAATAATAGCTACCATTTAAAGGTCATATAAACAGGTCGTTTTCACATTTCAGTTTTCTTCTTAAAAAGAACCTGAATAAAACTGAATGAAGGTTCTGAGGACTGGGAAAAAGTGCATTGATTTCTTTAGTACTGAAAGAACCTGGTGTTTAAAGATTGAAAGGCCACTCGTGAATGGCAGAGGCAAGGGACAGTGACAATTAACCACCTAGGGGTTAGACGCACCGTCAAAAAGCCCCTGTCCGGAGAGAAGCTCCGGGCAATCTAAAGAAGTGACAATGCCCTAGCAGCGTCCAAGACCGCTCTCCATCCCAGCTAGGATGGTGAGATTTCAGACTTTCAGACACTACAATGAACCTAGGTCTATTGAAGTTGGTTTCTTAATTATTCACTTGGAAGACAAAAGATTTAAGGCATAACCATGTTTATCATGGAAGTGGTGGAAATGCGAAAATTAAGGTTTTTTATATATTATACCTTTATTCTTGTAAATAAATGTAATTATATAAATTCTTTATGCACAAAATACAGAACTGTTTCCACTGTGAGTAATTTTATTTTCCCAAGATAATAAAGTGGCTCTTAATTTGTTATTAATTACGAAGAAATTAACGCATTGGCTATGCTGACGTCAAAAGTTCAAATTTGATGCAGATGTTTTTATGTTGACCAGGCTGACATGAGTCTTTCTATAGTTTATATGACATATCTGTTTTTGACGCTGTTAATAGTTTATATAGGATATATCTGTTTTGACTCTGTTACTGTTTTTAGAATGATAAATTGTTAATTTATTGTCATCATTTATTTATTTCCTTATTTCCTTTCTTCACTGGGCTATTTTTCCCTATTGGAGCCCTTGGGCTTATAGCATCTTGCTTTTCCAACTAGGGTTGTAGCTTGGCTAGTAGTAATAATAATAATAATAATAATAATAATAATAATAATAATGATAATAATAATAATAATACTAGCTATGCTACAACCCTAGTTTGAAAAGCAGGATGCTATAAGCCCGAGGTCTCCAACAAAGAAAAATAACCCAGTAAGGAAAGGAAATAAGGAAATAAACTATATGAAAAGTAATGAACAATTAAAATAAAATATTCTAAGAACAGTATCAACTTTAAAAAAAGTCAAGGTCACAAAAAGGTCAAAAACGTCTTTCAGCACATATTGGCCAATTTTTATCTGATTTGCATGAAACTAGTGACAAAATTGGCAAAATTCAATTGCATATTTTGTGTTGTGATATAATCACGATAAAGTGATGAAATTACCCTTTTTAGCAGTTCGGGGTCAAAGATCAATGAACTTGCAGAAAGTGTGGGTTTTGTCATTACGCGGCCATTGTTATCCGAGTTTTAGACCATGAGCTCTGCCGAGTGCCCATTCTAGTCTCACCCAAAATGTAATCAAAATTTACCAGTCACCTGACTACATTCGGTAATGTTTTAGTACGAACAGACCCATAACCTTTTGGGGTTTCCTGTTATCATTAAGGCGAACAAACTGGACTAAAAGTTATATTACTGATTAGACTTTTTGTTACACTGCTTCCATGATTAAGTAACAGTTCGGAAATATATGAAACATTAAGATTGTGAATGACGCTGTATTAAAAAAAAAAAAAAAAAAAAAACCAAGAAGAAGCATTATAAAAGCTTCTGAAAAATAAAGTGCTGCATTTTGCTAAATAAGGAGAATGAGTTAATACATAATATATTAAGATTACAATACTTAAAAAGTTACTGCAATTAAATCTAATAGTCGTGCCTTCTTCATGAGGCTCAATACTACACAGTGTTCTAGAAGTTTTATTTCAGCTGTGACCAAGTTGTAGAATAATCTTGCTAATCGGGTAGTTGAACCGATAGAACTTCAAAAGTTCAAACTTGCAGCAATTTTTTTTTTCTTTCTTTTGAACAGGCTGACATATATAAGTCTTTATTTATAGTTTATATATGAAAGATGTGTTTTAATGTTGTTACTGTTCTTAAGATATTTTTATTTTTATGTTGATACTGTTCTTAGAATATTTTATTTTAATTGTTCATTATTTTTCATATAGTTTATTTCCTTTCCTTACTGGGTTATTTTTCTTTGTTGGAGCCCTCGGGCTTATAGCATCCTGCTTTTCAAACTAGGGTTGTAGCATAGCTAGTATTATTAATATTATTATTATTATTATTATTAGCCAAGCTACAACCCTAGTTGGAAAAGCAAGATGCTATAAGACAAAGGACTCCAACAGGGAAATATAGCCCAGTGATGAAAGTAAATAAGGAAATAAATATATGTGAATATATTAACAATTTATCATTCTAAAGACAGTAACAGCGTCAAAACAGATATGTCCTACAATAATAATAATAATAATAATAATAATAATAATAATAATAATAATAATAATAATAATAATAATAATAATAATAATAATAATTTTTACTTTCCTCCATAGGACTACGGTTCTTTCTTGGCCCTCCGATGTGTGGTTGGCGTCGGCGAAGCCAGTTACACGACCATCGCGCCCACGATCATTTCTGACTACTTCGTAGGCGACGAGAGGTCGACGATGCTTGCCATCTTCAATTTTGCTATTCCAGTTGGAGCGTGAGTATTTTTTCTATACTGCTACTAGGAAGGTGAATAGTATTAATAAGGTTCTGTTGGTATTAACTTTTTTTTTCTTTCTTGAAATATAACCACCCGGGAAATAATGAGTTGTTTTATTTTCAAAATCATGAATGTATTCTTCATTGGAGCGTGAGCATTTTTTCTATACTGCTAGGAAGGTGAATAGTATTAATAAGGTTCTGTTGGTTTTAACTTTTTTTTTTCTTTCTTGAAATATAACCACCAGGGAAATAATGACTTGTTTTATTTTCAAAATCATGAATGTATTCTTCAACTGTACCATCAGATATTCAGGGCTCCAATTTACGCTGTATAGGACAAACTGAAACTATGCATGTTGTATAAGATTTCTCATAATTCTGAAAATCTTTTCCAATCATATTTTTTTTCCGTACAGTGCCATTCTTCTCGCAATGCTAGATATGCAGTTAGTTTTAACAGTGATGCCTTCCCCCATCACATGGCTCAATTCTACACAGTACTCTGAAAGTTTTATTCCAGCTTTGACCAAATTGTGGGATGTTCTTTCTAATCATATAGTTGAATCGGTGGAACGTCAAAAGTTCATACTTGCAGCGAATGCTTTTCTGTTGAACAATCTGACATAAATCGCTTTTTTATAGTTTATGCGTGAAACATCTATTTTAATAATATCACTGTATCTAAACTGTTTCATTCAAATTGTTCATTACTTCTCTAGTATTTTATTTATTTCCTTATTTCCTTTCCTCACCGTGCTATTTTTTCCCTTATGGAGCCTTTTTGGACCTATATTATCCTACTTTTCCAACTAGAGTTGCAGTTAAGCTAATAATAATAATAATAATAATAATAATAATAATAATAATAATAATAATAATAATAATAATAATAATAAACTTGCTATCTGTGTACTTGCAGGGGTATGGGCTACATTCTGGGCACGCTGGTCCTCAACGGAATAGGGTATGGCATGAGTGAAGACGAACGCTTGGAAGCGCAAGTGTGGAGGTGGGGTCTCCGGATCACCCCAGGAATGGGCGTCATTGCCGTGGTCCTCATCATCTTTCTGCTGGATGAACCCACAAGAGGTGTGAGCGAAGGAGGGGAGAACATCGAGACTACTTCTCTGCTGGATGATATGAAGTCTCTGGTGAAAAAGTAAGTGAATGGAGGGTACCATTTATGGATATAACGTGCAAGAATGAGTTTCAATGATATTCTAGTTGAGGATAAATCAAATGTCTGGGACCAGTTGTGAAAATGTACACAACAGGAAAGACAGTTCCAGTGACATTCCAATTGAAAATGAATCTCTTGAACCAAGTTTTTCTTAAAATAAATTATTTGTAACTCAAATGTTCAGGTTAAGGCTTCCTGAAAAATTGCCAATTATTTTTTCTGATAATTTCAGAAAGACAGTTTTAGTAATATTCCAATTAGAATAAATTTCCTAAAACAAGGATTTTTTAAAATGAATTATTTGTATTTCAAACATTCAGATAAAGGCTACCTGTAAAATTGGTAAGTAATCTATTTTTTCTGATAATTTCAGCAAGGCTTTCATACTAAACACCTTAGGATTTACAGCGGTTAGTTTTGTGATGGGAGCCCTGGCTTGGTGGTCCCCCAACTTCATTGGTCTCGGAGTTGATGTGCAGGAGTCCAGCAATGTCCCTAAAGAGTAGTAAGTTAACTTCTTTCCTACCGTTATCCCTAGATTAAGGGGTCGGTTGCCTGATGCGCCCTCTCCCATGACTTCTACTAAAGGCATCTTCTTGAAGAGTAGTAAGTTAACTTCTTCTTTCCCACCGTTATCCCTAGATTAAGGGGTCGGTTGCCTGATGCGCCCTCTCCAATGCCTTCTACCAGACATCTTCCTCCACCAAACCTCTTCTCTCCATATCATCCTTCACTTTATCTCGCCATCCGTCTCCCTCTCGATCTCCTCCCCAAAACAGGTTCCTCCCAAGCCCTCTTCACTCCCTCTCCACCATCCATTCCTAACACATGCCCACACCATCTCAGTCATGACACTCTTATCACCTCTGCCATTTTTACTATGCTTGCCATTCTTCTCATTTCATAATTTTCTAATCTTTCAAGCAGTGGCATTCCTATAATCCAACTCAATATTCTCATTTCTGTTCTCTCAAGCTTTTATCCCTCTCTTCTTTGTCTTAGAGCTGGCGTTTCCGATCCATACATTAACCTTCATTTACATCTTTGTTGCAGGTGAATAATAATCATTAGACACAAAATTCCTAGTCATTCGAATGAAAAAATTAGTGCTGCAAAATTCTATTGTTTGTGGAAAGTTACTAATACCAATCGATGTAGGCTCACTGATCACAGAATTCTATTCTACCTATTTAGAACGACCCTCGTTACAGTTCTGGCTGAGAAATTTTACTTGTTAGACTGCAGGGTGGGAACTTCTCAGGGAGTCTTATCCACTATTGGAATTCCGGGGCCCTGAGTGAAACGTGACCCTTCCTCACAGGGCTCTCGCTTGACCATCGTTCGAGACACTGAAAAGGTCATCAGACAGAGACCTCACCCTCAATACTGTCTTTTTGCCAGCTCTTGCATTTGCAGAGCTTAGGCTAGCAACATTAGCTTTTGCATCAGGTTAGCCACTTGGTGGGCTGAGGGTTTGTCTCCTTTGTCTTTGTCCTGAAGTTGTGTAAAGACACACAATCCCTTAGTTTCTGACCGTAGGTTTGAATTGCTCTCAATCCCGTCCCTCCAAGACTTTGTTGATGTCATGATGACCAAGAGATGATATTTTTGTCCTCTGTTAAGTTTCTGCTGTAATACATGCATCACTCCAGGCCTAAATGTCACAAACTATTATTCAGGCAGGAACAAGGGCCTGTTGAAGAACTCTGCATATCTTTCTGGTTTATAATCAAGCGAGTCTTTGCCTTATCTGGTGAGGGCAATGAGGGGACAGCTCAGGTGAGACCTCAAAGCATCAGGGGTATCGTTATGCTGCTAGAAAGAGAAACAAATCTAAGTCGGGTTTTCAGGTGTTAAAGTATAGGGTGGGGGGTGGGTGGGAGGTCTTTATATGCAAAATCACAAGTCTATTGGCACTTTCTTCTTGGATCCTTTTGTGGCTGCTCAACAAGTTGTGTTGAAGATAAAGAATGTTCAAACTCAATAGAATTTCTTGCTTGCTTAAGTCGTTGACATACAGAATATGTATTGAATACTTTATGAGGTTGAGAAAGAGAGAATTTCATTGATTACAAAGTTGGAGTTGGTATGTATAGGCTACAGTAGTATAGAAACTAGAACATTGTAGAAATTTACATCACTCTCAAAATTATGCAAAATCCTTGGACATATTCTAGAAATCCCGTGAATGAAAAATGGAATGCACATAATTCTCATCATTAAAATAAAAATCTATTACATTTACTACTTACGAAACTATCATAGTACTGTATTATACGCTTCATTAGGAAAAACAACACAAATTCCAATAATTTATCTCTGTCTCTCTCTCTCTCTCTCTCTCTCTCTCTCTCTCTCTCTCTCTCTCTCTCTCTCTCTCTCTCTCTCTCTCTCTCTCTCTCTCTCTCAAAAGCTTTGCAACTTAATTACAATTTTGTATGTTTTATGTAATTATGGAAACATTTTACACATAGACATCAACTTCCTTCTCTGACATGATCAAGAACAATCTAAGAATGTTAACTATCATATACATAGATTGAAAATCGTTAAATTTGGAATCTCTGATTATTTTTATACAAATAAGATTAAAGATTTTCCTTATCTTTGAATTATCGTAAAGTTTAATGTTAAGCCAAGGAATAAGCTCAAAATTACATGACTGCATTTTGCTATCTTATCAAGATCAATTAAATTTCTCCGATGATAAAAATAATCAGATATTTCTTTGTGGATTACACAGGATTTTCAAGGAAGCAAATGAGATGGGAAATCCGTATTGTGGATTTACTGATATGGATTAATTTTACTTTGATAACATTGCATGGGTTATGTAGGGTTTGTATTATTATTATCATTATTATTACTAGCAAAGCTACAAACCTAGTTGGAAAAGCAAGATGCTATAAGCCCAAGGGCTCCAACAGGGGAAAATAGCCCAGTGAGGAAAGGAAATAAGGAAATAAGTAAATGATGAGAATAAATCAACAATATATCATATTAAAAACAGTAACAACGTCAAAAACAGATATGTCATATATAAACAATAAAAAGACTCATGTCAGCCTGGTCAACATAAAAACATTTGCTCCAACTTTGAACTTTTGAAGTTCTACTGATTCAACTACCCGATTAGGAATATCATTCCACAACTTGGTAACAGCTGGAATAAAACTTCTAGAATACTGTGTAGTATTGAGCCACATGTAATCAGAGTTTTTTATGCAGAGGTGAAAGGGACGCCTTTTTATCTTTTTTTATCTTCCTTTTTTCATAATTTAACTATTCTGATACCTGTTAGAATTTTCATTTTATCTTAATTTTTTACCCCTAAGGTAAGGTTAAATTTTGAGCACATTTTGCTACATATTTTTTTCTAAATTGCTCTAACAGCCTTAAGTTTTGTCATAGAGAGGTCAGGTTGTCTCGTTCTTTTGGAAAATGCCTGAAGTTTCTCATAAAGTTATCAAAAATATGCAAAAACAAGTAAATAACAGAGTTTTGCAAGAACGTACCGGTATGTCCTTTGGGGGTGAAAGGGTTAATGCTGTGCGTAAGCATTTTCGTTTTTCCCTAAAGGTTCTAAATGTGTATCCTACAGCATCCACAATATAATAACAAACAAATTCTGATAGCCTACTGGAAACGTTCCTGTATGGGGATCTGCCGGACTTGTGTTCGAGCCCCTCTCAAGCTCGATATTTTATAGCAGTGTCTGTAAGCTCACCATCCTTGTGAGCTAAGGATGGTGGACTTGGGCAAGGTCGTCTCGAATACATTTGAGGCAGCCTTGGTTTGGAGTAGCCTATCATCTGCTGAATCATCAGCATTCATTGCTTAGCCCTCCCTGGTCTTGGCTTGGGTGGAGAGAGGGCTTGGACGTTGATCATAATGCATATATGGTCAATTCCTACGGCATTGTCTTGCTTGGGCAATGTCACTGTCCCTTATCTCTGCCATTCATAAGCGATCTTTAAACCTTTAAACTACATATAACACCGTGGTATCTGTGTCACTTTTTACTGATGCCCACGAATCTAGCCAGCGCCTGTCACTGCCAAAACATGTTTGGAGTTTGTGAGGCTTCATAAGCAGACACTTAGTGCGTGTTCAATTTCACCAGTTACAACAGATGGTCATCTGAGCTGGATCACAATCAATGCAAGTAAACCCATACATTTGCTGGTTTATGATATAATATGGTCAAACATAAGCTAGTTACAACTCAGAGAACTGTATAAAGAATAATGATGGGATTAACACTAAGAGACAGAAAAAGAGTAAACATGGATACGACAGCAAACTATAGTAACGGATAGTCTAACACGTAAGAAAAAGGAGCGAAGGGCAGGACATATAATTAGAGTGACAGATAATAGATGGACATTAAGAATAACAGAATAGGTCCCTAGAGATTGTAAAAGAAGCAGGGAAGGAAGAGAAGACGATGGATTGACGAACTGAGAAAGTTTGCGGGTGTGGACTGGCCTGGGAAGATCACAAATAAACGCATTTTATACCGGGTAGCAGTTTGTAATAAGTAGCTTTCATGTTCAAAATGCTCATTGAATACAAACCCTGTCAGATTCTACAAATAACTAACTTTATCAAAAGTCTTCACTTCCTGCATTTCGAATGCAATACCCCTTCACTGAATATCTTAGAATCTAAATAAAAGCTTGGTATCACTGAATTACTAAACAAGTTATTGGGTAAAACACCACTGACTATAAGAAAGTCTATTGATAGGGTTCATTCCTCTCCATTTCATAAGGACTTAATAATATGTATACATCTGTTTGCAAAGTGAATCCTTTGTTTAATTTCATCCAAAATTTTCTGAGTCATTCCAGTATCTAATTTTCTAAGCTGTAAAGGGAACAGTTTCACATCAGGACAATGAAATTTATTGTTTACCTGAGACAGTCTTTTATCTTCACCTTTGGAGGTGACTATTTTAAATGTTTAAAGGTCGGTCATGAATGGCAGGGGAAAGAGACAGTAGCAATGCCCTAGTTAGCAGGACAATGCCCTAAAAACTGACCATATATAGATATGATCAGCGCCCAAGGCCCCTCTTCACCCAACTGATGACTCAGCAGGTAGATATAGAGGCTCCCCCTATCACCCGATCTATAATTTACAAGGATGGTGAAGTTGCAGACACTACAAGAAACTATCAAGCTTGAATGGGGCTGGTACCCCAGTCAGGCAGATCGCCAGACATGGACGTTTCCAGTAGGCCACTACAGCCCAGCACAATTTCATGGCACTTTTTTTTAAAACCAATTCTCCCCTATATGTCTTTTTTACCAGAGTTGTCATGACATTTGACTGTCCAATAATCCACCAAGAAGTCCTTGTGGACTTTTACTCGCATTTTCTTCTATGTAACAATCAGGAGCATTAATATTTTAAGTGAATTACATTTTAACAACGAATAGAAAAAGTCAGGAATGTCATTACATCTTTTCTTTCTATCTACTGTAAGCTTGTCTCTTCCCACCTTCACACCAAAAGATGTAAGCCTACAGTATCTACAATTTCAAAATACAAAACTTTCATCTTTTCATGATCAATTATAATTTGTGAAGGGTCTGCGTTAGGTTGGCTATCTCATCTAACAAACTATCCGGCCTTTTTTACATTCAATTATTTGGTGATTTACTTAAAAAGTTGAGAAAAGCTAACGGAAGCTTGATATATATCAGAAGTTTCTTTGAAGAGCTCCATGTTTTTATTTGTTAATCTCTTCTTTCCAGTTATACTTTAAATATCATCATTGGCATGTATAAATATAAGAAAAATTTGGAAATAAATCTATTTTGAATGGCATGATTATCACCTTTTCAATTTTTGCAGTGTCCCAATCCTATTTGGTGCGGAGTCAATGATATCCGGCCTGATTGGCGTCCCACTGGGAGCTTACCTGGGACGGAAACTACGTGGAAGGTGGGTGACACTGTATATATATATATATATATATATATATATATATATATATATATATATATATATATATATATATATATATATATATATATATATATATATATATATATATATATATATATATATATATATATATATATATATATATATATAATTTTTAAATGATTAGCTTCCAAAATTGGAGGCTTTTGTAATATAGACAAATATCCTTTTTATTGTACTTGCCAGACCTAGAATGCATAAATTTTTTACCTGCACCAACTTAGTTGTGAAGGTTATGTTCTGAAAAGCGTGTATCTATTTATTTATGTTTGTGATTTGCATAACTTCAAAACTATTTGACCAAATCACATGAAATGTGTTGGGATAATTGACCAAGTTCCAAGAACAATTTGATTAGATTTTGGAAGAGATTGGGTCAAAGGTCAAGGTCATGAAAAGGTAAAAAACGTCTTTTTGCTATAACGTGGTCAATTTTTTATCGAATTTGCATGAAACTAGGGTCAAAATCTGGCCAAATTCAGTTGCCTATCTTGTGATATACAACATGGTATAGGGGAAGGTATGCGCTCTACTGAGAGCCTGTTCTAGTTATTGTAGTGATTGGAAACCTCTTTTTTTTCAGATACCCAAAGGCAGATCCTTTAGTGTGTGGCATTGGAATCTTAGTTGCGGCCCCTTTGCTCATTATGGCAACATTTGTAGCTAATCAAAACACACTTCTCGCCCTCATTCTGTGTTTCCTTGGTCTCATATTCCAAAACCTTAACTGGTCTGTTGTCACAGATATGATGTTGGTAAGTAAACTTCTTTTTTTTTTGCATTCTCCTGAAAACTGACAACTGAGGAAGTTATAAATTGTCAGATTTGTTACCAACAACTGTAAAAGGTGTCCCTTGCAGAACAATTAATGTTGTAACAGCATCAATTTGGCTTTGGATTGCACATTAAGAATTATGTGTAAAGATATTGGATCCTGAATATTTTGAATGTGAGTACATTTAGTACAGACGAGAAGAGATATATGATAAACGAGTTGTTTAATCAGAGGTA
Organism: Palaemon carinicauda; assembly: GCF_036898095.1. Lineage (NCBI taxonomy): Eukaryota > Metazoa > Arthropoda > Malacostraca > Decapoda > Palaemonidae > Palaemon > Palaemon carinicauda. Next base: position 86,584,012 of record NC_090754.1, read on the forward strand.
GTTGTGTGCTCTGGCACTAAAGGAGACAAGTAGGAAAAATCAGAGATTTCAAGAATTTCATTAACAAATAACTATTTTTTTCTTTATTGGTAAATCAAAGTGCATACGACTCCTTGAGACTTGTGAGAGTACAGATGAGTGAGTCTAAAACTGTATGAATAAGAAATGGCGTTTAAAAGCCGCTCATGAAAGACAGAGGCAAGGGACAGTGACTATGCCCGAGAGACTGGCCATATATACATATGATCTGCATCCAAGGCTCCTCTCCACCCAAGCTAGGACTAGGGAGAGCCAGGCAATGCCTGCTGATGAGTCAGCAAGTAGACCTATAAGCTTTCCAAAACCCAACCCATCCTTAACTCACAAAGATGGTGAGGTTGCAGACACTACAAGAAACTATCGAGCTTGAGCGTGACTCGAACCCCAGTCCGGCGATCGTCAAGGTAGTGACGTTTCCAATAGGCCACCACAACATTAGGAAAAAGTGTATGGGCCATGATTGCAATAGAAATGGAGTAAATGGAAATGTATGTGTAAAGTTGATTTCCTTGCTGGAGCCGTTGGGCTTGGAGCATTCCGATTTTCCAAATAGATTTACAATTTGTAGTAGCGCTACATAACGTTATGAATATCAATTATTGGATGAATGCCAATACATTTTAATCAGTAATCCAGAGAAGACTTCATTAAAATATCATCGAATCAAAGTGATGGTGAAAAAGCTAGTCTGAGAAAAAACGTATCCATTACTTTAAGCTACGAGGTATTGAAGATGGGGTTTATCAAAAAGTGAACTTATGTATACTGTTCAACAGTCGATGAAAAAGGACTGACTCAAACAGAATCTTCGTTGATGAGTAGGCCTATTGACTAAAAACAGTGACAAGTTCAATATAAACCAATGGTAGAGCTATTGAAACAATAAGTTATTCACTAAAGGGATACATACAAATAACAACTGAAGAAGGATCAAAGCAAAAGAAAGTTTTTACAGTTTTGAGTGGATGTGACCAGTTCAAGAGGATGCCACCTGAAGGCCTCAACCACCAACAGTAGGATAACGAGGATGATACCTGCAACTAGGAACATTAACTATTATTACCTGTGACAAAATCAAAGATTTTGTGAAGGGTATTTATTCATCCCTGTCGTCGTTTGTTTGTATCTTTAAACAGTCTACTGTATCAATTTTGACCAAATATGGTAGCCATGTCTGGTATGACCCAAGGTTGGATTTGTAATATTTTGGATGAAGTATATCAAAGTACATGTGTGCAGCAGTTCTTTAAACTAATGACAACATTAAGTGAATTGCAAAAATAAAAATAAATGGTTTATTGTTTGTTTGTGAACAAAATTACGCAAAAACCACGAAAGTAATTTCAACGAAACTTATGGGCATGTTGGATATGACTCAAGGACAAATCCAAATCCATTAAATTTTGAAGAGAAATACAAACTCACAGTGGAATAAAGAGGAAAATAAGAGTGCTTAGCGTGGCAAAGATATGCTCTCTACTGAGTGCCCCTCTTGGTGATGTAGTGGCTCATGCAGCGGCATCATAGGAAGAGCACATAAAGGGACTCAAATAACTACCCCAAAGAGTCAGGACTCAAAGAACTACTCCAGAGAGTCAGGACTCAAAGATCTACTCCAGAGAGTCAGGACTCAAAGATCTACTCCAGCGAGTCAGGACTCGAAAAACTACTATCGAGGGTCAGGACTCAAATAACTACTCCAGAGAGTCAGGACTCAAAGATCTACTCCAGAGAGTCAGGACTCAAAGAACTACTCCAGAGAGTCAGGACTCAAAGATCTACTCCAGAGAGTCAGGACTCAAAGATCTACTCCAGAGAGTCAGGACTCAAAGATCTACTCCAGAGAGTCAGGACTCAAACAACTACTATCGAGGGTCAGACCTCAAAGAACTACTTCAGAGAGTCAGGACTCAGAGATATACTCCAGAGAGTCAGGACTCAAATAACTACTCCAAAGAGTCAGGACTCAATGATCTACTCCAGAGAGTCAGGACTCAAATAACTACTCCAGAGAGTCAGGACTCAAAGAACTACTATCGAGGGTCAGGACTCAAATAACTACTCCAGAGAGTCAGGACTCAAAGAACTACTATCGAGGGTCAGGACTCAAATAACTACTCCAGAGAGTCAGGACTCAAAGAACTACTATCGAGGGTCAGGACTCAAATAACTACTCCAGAGAGTCAGGACTCAAATAACTACTCCAGAGAGTCAGGACTCAAATATCTACTATCGAGGGTCAGGACTCAAATAACTACTCCAGAGAGTCAGGACTCAAAGAACTACTCCAGAGAGTCAGGACTCAAAGATCTACTCCAGAGAGTCAGGACTCAATGATCTACTATCGAGAGTCAGGACTCAAATAACTACTCCAGAGAGTCAAAACTCAAATAACTACTCCAGAGAGTCAGGACTCAAAGATCTACTCCAGAGAGTCAGGACTTGATGATCTACAATCGAGAGTCAGGACTCAAATAACTACTCCAGAGAGTCAGGACTCAAATAACTACAACAGAGGGTCAGGACTCAAATAACTACTCCAGAGAGTCAGGACTCAATGATCTACTATCGAGAGTCAGGACTCAAAGAACTACTATCGAGGGTCAGGACTCAAATAATTACTCCAGAGGGTCAGGACTCAAAGAACTACTCCAGAGGGTCAGGACTCAAAGATCTACTCCAGAGAGTCAGGACTCAATGATCTATTATCGAGAGTCAGGACTCAAATAACTACTCCAGAGAGTCAGGACTCAAATAATTACTCCAGAGGGTCAGGACTCAAATAACTACTCCAGAGGGTCAGAACTCAAATAATTACTCCAGAGAGTCAGGACTCAAATAACTACTCCAGAGGGTCAAGACTCAAATAACTACTCCAGAGAGTCAGGACTTAAATAACTACTCCAGAGAGTCAGGACTCAAATAACTACTCCAGAGGGTCAGGACTCAAATAACTACTCCAGAGAGTCAGGACTCAAAGAACTACTCCAGAGAGTCAGGACTCAAAGATCTACTATCGAGAGTCAGGACTCAAATAATTACTCCAGACAGTCCGGACTCAAAGATCTACTCCAGAGAGTAAGGACTCAAAGATCTACTCCAGAGAATCAGTACTCAAATAACTACTCCAGAGAGTCAGGACTCAAAGATCTACTCCAGAGAGTAAGGACTCAAAGAACTACTATCGAGAGTCAGGACTCAAATAACTACTCCAGAGAGTCAGGACTAAAAGATCTACTCCAGAGTCAGGACTCAAATAACTACTCCAGAGAGTCAGGACTCAAAAAACTACTCCAGAGAGTCAGGACTCAAATAACTACTATCGAGGGTCAGGACTCAAATAACTACTCCAGAGAGTCAGAACTCAATGATCTACTATCGAGGGTCAGGACTCAAATAACTACTCCAGAGAGTCAGGACTCAAAGATCTACTCCAGAGAGTCAGGACTCAAATAACTACTCCAGAGTCAGGGCTCAAAGAACTACTATCGAGAGTCAGGACTCAAATAACTACTCCAGAGAGTCAGGACTCAAAGAACTACTATCGAGGGTCAGGACTCAAATAACTACTCCAGAGAGTCAGGACTCAAAGAACTACTATCGAGAGTCAGGACTCAAATAACTACTCCAGAGAGTCAGGACTCAAAGATCTACTCCAGAGAGCCAGGACTCAAAGATCTACTATTGAGAGTCAGGACTCAAATAACTACTCCAGAGAGTCAGGACTCAAAGATCTACTATCGAGAGTCAGGACTCAAATAACTACTCCAGAGAGTCAGGACTCAAAGAACTACTATCGAGGGTCAGGACTCAAATAACTACTCCAGAGAGTCAAGACTCAAATATCTACTCCAGAGAGCCAGGACTCAAAGATCTACTATCGAGAGTCAGGACTCAAATAACTACTCCAGAGAGTCAGGACTCAATGATCTACTATTGAGAGTCAGGACTCAAATAACTACTCCAGAGAGTCAGGACTCAAAGAACTACTATCGAGGGTCAGGACTCAAATAACTACTCCAGAGAGTCAGGACTCAAAGAACTACTATCGAGGGTCAGGACTCAAATAACTACTCCAGAGAGTCAGGACTCAAAGATCTACTCCAGAGAGCCAGGACTCAAAGAACTACTATCGAGAGTCAGGACTCAAACAACTACTCCAGAAAGTCAGGACTCAAAGATCTACTATCGAGAGTCAGGACTCAAATAACTACTTCAGAGAGTCAGGACTCAAAGAACTACTATCGAGGGTCAGGACTCAAATAACTACTCCAGAGAGTCAGGACTCAAAGATCTACTCCAGAGAGCCAGGACTCAAAGATCTACTATCGAGAGTCAGGACTCAAATAACTACTACAGAGAGTCAGGACTCAAATAACTACTCCAGAGAGTCAGGACTCAAAGATCTATTATCGAGAGTCAGGACTCAAATAACTACTCCAGAGAGTCAGAACTCAAAGAACTACTATCGAGGGTCAGGACTCAAATAACTACTCCAGAGAGTCAGGACTCAAAGAACTACTATCGAGGGTCAGGACTCAAATAACTACTCCAGAGAGTCAGGACTCAAAGATCTACTCCAGAGAGCCAGGACTCAAAGATCTACTATCGAGAGTCAGGACTCAAATAACTACTCCAGAGAGTCAGGACTCAAAGATCTACCCCAGAGAATCAGGACTCAAATAACTACTCCAGAGAGTCAGGACTCAGAGATCTACTCCAGAGAGTCAAGACTCAAAGATCTACTATCAAGAGTCAGGACTCAAATAACTACTCCAGAGAGTCAGGACTCAAAGATCTACTATCGAGGGTCAGGACTCAAATAACTACTCCAAAAAGTCAGGACTCAAATAACTACTCCAGAGAGTCAGGACTCAAAGATCTACTATCGAGAGTCAGGACTCAAAGATCTACTCCAGAGAGTCAGGACTCAAAGATCTACTCCAGAGAATCAGGACTCAAATAACTACTCCAGAGAGTCAGGACTCAAAGATCTATTCCAGAGAGTCAGGACTCAAAGATCTACTATCGAGAGTCAGGACTCAAATAACTACTCCAGAGAGTCAGGACTCAAAGATCTACTCCAGAGAGTCAGGACTCAAATAACTACTCCAGAGAGTCAGGAATCAAAAAACTACTCCAGAGAGTCAGGACTCAAATAACTACTATTGAGGGTCAGGACTCAAATAACTACTCCAGAGAGTCAGGACTCAAAGATCTACTCCAGAGAGTTAGGACTCAAAGATCTAATATCGAGAGTCAGGACTCAAATAACTACTCCAGAGAGTCAGGACTAAGATCTACTCCAGAGAATCAGGACTCAAATAACTACTCCAGAGAGTCAGGACTCAAAGAACTACTATCGAGGGTCAGGACTCAAATAACTACTCCAGAGAGTCAGGACTCAAAGATCTACTCCAGAGAGTCAGGACTCAAATAACTACTCCAGAGAGTCAGGACTCAAAGATCTACTATCGAGAGTCAGGACTCAAAGATCTACTCCAGAGAGTCAGGACTCAAATAACTACCCCAGAGAGTCAGGGCTCAAATAACTACTCCAGAGAGTCAGGACTCAAAGAACTACTATCGAGGGTCAGGACTCAAATAACTACTCCAGAGAGTCAGGACTCAAATAACTACTCCAGGGAGTCAGGACTCAAAGAACTACTATCGAGGGTCAGGACTCAAATAACTACTCCAGGGAGTCAGGACTCAAATAACTACTCCAGAGAGTCAGGACTCAAAGAACTACTATCGAGGGTCAGGACTCAAATAACTACTCCAGAGAGTCAGGACTCAAAGTTCTACTCCAGAGAGTCAGGACTCAAATAACTACTCCAGAGGGTCAGGACTCAAATAACTACTCCAGAGAGTCAGGACTTAAAGAACTACTGTCGAGGGTCAGGACTCAAATAACTACTCCAGAGAGTCAGGACTCAAAGATCTACTATCGAGAGTCAGGACTCAAATAACTACTCCAGTGAGTCAGGACTCAAAGATCTACTCCAGAGAGTCAGGACTCAAAGATCTACTCCAGAGAATCAGGACTCAAAGATCTACTATCGAGGGTCAGGACTCAAAGATCTACTCCAGAGAGTCAGGACTCAATGATCTACTATCGAGAGTCAGGACTCAAATAACTACTCCAGAGAGTCAGGACTCAAAGATCTACTATCGAGGGTCAGGACTCAAATAACTACTCCAGAGAGTCAGGACTCAAAGAACTACTATCGAGGGTCAGGACTCAAATAACTACTCCAGAGAGTCAGGACTCAAAGATCTACTCCAGAGAGTCAGGACTCAAAGATCTACTATCGAGGGTCAGGACTCAAATAACTACTCCAGAGAGTCAGGACTCAAAGATCTACTATCAAGAGTCAGGACACAAAGATCTACTCCAGAGAGTCAGTACTCAAATAACTACTCCAGAGAGTCAGGACTCAAAGAACTACTATCGAGGGTCAGGACTCAAATAACTACTCCAGAGAGTCAGGACTCAAATAACTACTCCAGAGAGTCAGGACCCAAAGAACTACTATCGAGGGTCAGGACTCAAATAACTACTCCAGAGAGTCAGGACTCAAAGATCTACTCCAGAGAGTCAGGACTCAAAGATCTACTATCGAGAGTCAGGACTCAAATAACTACTCCAGAGAGTCAGGACTCAAAGATCTACTCCAGAGAGTCAGGACTCAAAGATCTACTCCAGAGAGTCAGGACTCAAAGAACTACTCCAGAGAGTCAGGACTCAAAGATCTACTCCAGAGAGTCAGGACTCAAATAACTACTCCAGAGAGTCAGGACTCAAAGAACTACTATCGAGGGTCAGGACTCAAATAACTACTCCAGAGAGTCAGGACTCAAAGATCTACTCCAGAGAGTCAGGAGTCAAAGATCTACTATCGAGGGTCAGGACTCAAATAACTACTCCAGAGAGTCAGGACTCAAAGATCTACTCCAGAGAATCAGGACTCAAATAACTACTCCAGAGAGTCAGGACTCAAATAACTACTCCAGAGAGTCAGGACTCAAATAACTACTCCAGAGAGTCAGGACTCAAAGAACTACTATCGAGGGTCAGGACTCAAATAACTACTCCAGAGAGTCAGGACTCAAAGAACTACTATCGAGGGTCAGGACTCAAATAACTACTCCAGAGAGTCAGGACTCAAAGATCTACTCCAGAGAGTCAGGACTCAAAGATCTACTATCGAGAGTCAGGACTCAAAGATCTACTCCAGAGAGTCAGGACTCAAAGATCTACTCCAGAGAATCAGGACTCAAATAACTACTCCAGAGAGTCAGGACTCAAAGATCTACTATCGAGGGTCAGGACTCAAATAACTGCTCCAGAGAGTCAGGAGTCAAAGATCTACTCCAGAGAGTCAGGACTCAATGATCTACTATCGAGGGTCAGGACTCAAATAACTACTCCAGAGAGTCAGGACTCAAAGATCTACTATCGAGGGTCAGGACTCAAATAACTACTCCAGAGAGTTAGGACTCAAAGATCTACTCCAGAGAGTCAGGACTCAATGATCTACTATCGAGGGTCAGGACTCAAATAACTACTCCAGAGAGTCAGGACTCAAAGATCTACTCCAGAGAGTCAGGACTCAAATAACTACTCCAGAGTCAGGACTCAAAGAACTACTATCGAGAGTCAGGACTCAAATAACTACTCCAGAGAGTCAGGACTCAAAGAACTACTATCGAGGGTCAGGACTCAAATAACTACTCCAGAGAGTCAGGACTCAAAGAACTACTATCGAGGGTCAGGACTCAAATAACTACTCCAGAGAGTCAGGACTCAAGGAACTACTATCGAGGGTCAGGACTCAAATAACTACTCTAGAGAGTCAGGACTCAAAGATCTACTCCAGAGAGTCAGGACTCAAAGATCTACTATCGAGAGTCAGGACTCAAATAACTACTCCAGAGAGTCAGGACTCAAAGATCTACTCCAGAGAGTCAGGACTCAAAGATCTACTCCAGAGAATCAGGACTAAAATAACTACTCCAGAGAGTCAGAACTCAAAGAACTACTTCATAGAGTCAGGTAAGGTGCACTAACTATCACAACTTCGAAATGCCTCATCAGATACTGTGAAGTTGAATTCTAATGCACCACCACCAAAGAACAAGCCACAAGGAAGATCGTTACTCAAATTAACAGAATAGTTTGCGAATGAATTTTCTCTATTGGATGCCAAAAGAAGAAGTTCAATCACCAAGAATGTATAAAATACACAAAAATAGATATCAAAGTACTTCATTTAAATTTTGACTCTCAAACAGAAGAGTTTATTAGCTGATAGGACAGGTGGGTGAAAGAAGATTGATGACAATCAGGTATCTACGAGTATTTATGATAGGGACAGAACCTACTGAGAGACTTTTAGTAGGTCCTGGGTAGGGAATAGTTTGGAAAGTTGAGCATTAGTAAGAGTAAAGTTAAGTGTGGTTGCAATCATAAATACTTAACATTCTGACCTTAGCATTGCTTTAAAAAAGAAATTATAATCCTTGAACATCTGAAACTTTGATCACAAGGTAATGGTTCTTACATTGCAATATAAAAACTCACACACGCTTGCATATATGTTTGTATGTATAGCCTACATGTACACATCATATTTTCCAGTATACTGTAATTCCTACGAGAAGGGCTTCGGCAAGTGCTCTACTTATTCTGGTCTCACACACGTTTGGAGATGCCGGCAGTCCATACATTATGGGTTTGGTGAGTATTGGAAGTCTCCATTGAACGTTAAACACCTTTCTTCTTTGCCTTCAGCTTTTCCCATTTCTATATGGGGTCACTGTTTCTAGACAGCCTTCTCCACCTTCCTCTGTCCTTTACTTATTGTTCTCTTACAGCCTTTTCCCTCGTGTCATTTTGATAATTTATCTTTCGACCTGAACATTGGCCTTCCCCTCCTTCTGCCCTCCACTTCCAGGATCATAACCCTTTTACATGCATGTTCATCTTCTCTCATATGACCAAACATTTTCAGTCTTCTATCCTGAACTTTCTTAGGCCTCCTTTCTACCCATTAATGCTTTTAGTAAACAAAACTTATTGTTCTCTAGTCTAGGGTAGTACCAAAGCCTATGTACCATGATCTTCCACTGTCTTACGGTGGAGTTCTCTTGCTTGAGACTACATTCCGGCTCACTGTTTTATATTATATATCTTCTTCTAGTTTTTATAGTTTATATGTAAAACATCTGATTTAATGTTGCTACTGTTCTTGAAATATCTTATTGTGATAGTTCATTACTTCTCTTGTAGTTTATTTATTTCATTGTTTCTTTTCCTCACTGGGCTATTTTTCCCTTGGGCTTATAGCATCTTACTTTCCCAGCCAGAATTGTAGCTTAGCTTGTAATAATAATAATAATAATAATAATAATAATAATAATAATAATAATAATAATAATAATAATAATAATAATAATAATAATAATAAATGGTTAAGCTCTGTAGAAGTAACGTATACATGATTGTTAAACTCTTGCGCTCTCGAAACCTTGAACATTTTCAGCTCAAATTGAGAAGTATTTCTATATGAATCATTTGGAAAACAGATAAACGAAAATATTAGGTTTAAGGTAGATATATTTCTACATATTACAAGGTATCCCGGACCATAACCTAGTTTCTCTAAAGTATTTTCTTATGGTTACCTTTTTAAGGAATGTATTTGTTGTTTTTATTTCAAGTTAGTTTATACATTACATGATATTCATCATCTCTTATTTCACGCTTCATAGTCCTCAGCCATGTAGACCTGGGTCTTCCAATTTTTCTAGCTCCTTGTGAAGCCCAGTTGAAAGTTTGGTGAATTAATCTCTACTGGAAAGTGCAGAAAACATGCCCAAACCATCTCTATCTACCCCTCACCATGATCTCATCCACATATGGCACTCGAGTAATCTCTCTTATAGTTTAATTTCTAATTCTGTCCTGCCTTTCAACTCCCAATATCCTTCAGAGGGTTTTGTTCTGAAATATACTAAATCTGTTGGATATTGTTTCATAGTTATACCACGACTCATGTCCATACAGTAACATCGATCTCACTAAACTGATATACTGTATAACCTGATTTTTATATGAAATTTCAAGCGATTTGATTTCCAAATTATTTATTGTCTGGTTTGCTTTTTTCAATCTTTCATTAGTTCCTAAATATTCAAATGATTCCACCTCGTTAATCCTTTCTCCTTCCAATGATATTTCATCTTCCAGTGCATATTCCGGTCTCATCATCTCTGTTTTTCTTCTATTTATCTTGAGTCCAACTTCATGTGATATTTCATGCATTCTGGTAAGCAAGCTTTGCAAGTCCCCTGGTATTCTGCTAATATAGAGAGCGTCATCAGCATACTCTAGATCTGCTAAATTCCTATCATCAATCCAGTTCAACCATTCTCCACCATTCCCAACTGTTTTATGCTTTACAAAATCCAGGAGGAGGATAAACGGCATAGGTGACCACACATTCCCTTGGAGTACTCCAGTATCCACTGGAAATTCATTTGATAGGACTCCATTAACATTAACTTTGTATTTGCTATGCTTATGAACAGACTTAATCATATCTACATATTTATGAAGTACTGCACAATAACGTAAAACTCACCACAAAATTGTCTGGTGCACATTATCAAAGACTTTTTTTCATAGTCCACAACTACCATCAAAAGGGATTTCTATATTCTACACATAGCTGTACCACATGTCTTCTCTGGTTGCGGCTCATTTATCTTTTTTCCTACACATACACACTATAGTCTGGCCTATTCTTTCCACATTCTCCTCTGACCTCATACACCTGACAACGCTGAGATTACAAACAATTCTTCTCTCAAGGGCTAACTACTGCACTGTAATAGTTTAGTAGCTACTTACCTCTTGGTAAGGATAGAAGAGACTGTTTAGCTACTGTAAGCAGCTCTTCTAGGATAAGGACACTCTAAAATCAAACCATTGTTCTGTAGTCCTCGGTAGTACCATAGCCTCTGGTATCATTGGTCTTGGGGCTAGATTTCGCTTAAGGATACACTCGGGGACATTATTCTAACTTATTGCTCTTCCTCTTGTTTTCTTTTTTTTTTTTAGCTTATTTATAGTTTATATATGAAAGATTTTACTCAATGTTACTATTCTTAAAATATTTGATATTAATTGTTCATTACATTTCTTGTATTTTACAGTGCTGTATTTATTTCCTTATTTCCTTTCCTCACCGGGCTATTTTTCCTAATTAGAGCCTTTGGGCGTACAACATTCCTTAGCTTGTAACAACAACAACAACAACAATAATAATAATAATAATAATAATAATAATAATAATAATAATAATAATAATAATAAAGTTGAACTTAGGCTACCGTCTGTTTACCTGTATTGCTTTGGAGTAACGTTCCCACTTCAGTTTCTATGTATCTTCCAAACGTTCAGTTATCCAGCTGTCTATCAGTCCTTTTGTGGATAAATCTCACACATTTTTATCTCCTAAAAAGCACTAATCACAATCATTTTCAACTGTCCTTTCAGATGGCCGACGCTTTTGCGCTAGTTATTCCCCCAGACAACACGACCATCACTACTACAACTGAAATGTCTCCAACGTCAATGTTGCCAGATACCTCAACGCTATTAACTGTATCCTCTACCTCTACGCTACCTCCTGATGATGGAACAGATACTTATGTTAAGTTTAAGGTAATTCTTTTTAGTTTATTGAATTTTATTGTACAATTTAATCATCTATTAGGTTGAATTATCAATGTATCAAGATTTTGAAAGAAGATTAGGCCTAGGCCTATAGGTAACAATAATGACGAAAATAAATGGTAGCATAATTTGTACTGGCAAAATTGATAGGTAAACTAAACTAAACAAAGGCTCCTGTGCTTGTTATCTTTCACATGTTTCATTTGGCACAAAAAGAAATGAGATAATTGAAGAAAATCTACTTTTTACAGTTTGTCAAAGATGACTTTCTTCTTCTTTCCAGTCCCTACAATACTCAATGGCAATAGTAACCTCCGTGGATTTTCTGGGAACGATTGCCTTCTTGTGGTTGGCATTATATATCGTTAAGGCTAAGAATAGAGTGGACGATATTATCAAAGGTAAGAATGGTGAATTTTTCAGCAGTAGAGCGAAGGACGAAACTTACACTTCCTTGTTTATTCCATTCTAAAGGTCGTGTCCTATAGTACCGTGGATGAAATAAGAATGAATCAAAAATGGTAATTTTGCTGGTTTCCAGCCATTCGCCGCAAAAAGGATCTTTTTTCGCAATATTGGACGAATATGAACCGTATGAACAAAACATGTATTGAGAATTTGTGGTTGAAGTATTACGAACAAAAGCGGGAAGCATTGCGAAAGTCGTCCGGGGGATTAAAAGAGTTATTTGTTGTCTGCATTTTCAGTGAACATTATCTTAGTTTTACCTCATTTTCAGTCCTGCATTTCTGCTTTCTCTATTTAGAAATTCACTCGGGCACGCTGTTCTGTCTTTTTTCTCTTCTTCTTGGTATGTTAAAGTTTTTTATGGTTTATATAGGAAATATTTATTTTAATGTTGTTATTGTTCTTAAAATATTTTATTTTAATCGTTTATTACTTCTCTTATTTCCTCTTTTCCTTTCCTCACTGGGCTATTTTCCCTGTTGGAGCCCCTGGGCTTATAGCATCCTGCTTTTCCAACTAGGGTAGTAGCTTAGCAAGTAATAATAATAATAATAATAATAATAATAATAATAATAATAATAACATAGATTTCAATAGACGTTTAATGGAGACAATCTTTACAGGATCCCAAGAGGATGAGGTCAAAGAAGAGGTCAAAGGACAGGTCAATGCCGGTTACGATCCAGGGCCCAACGACAACTCGACGAGCGAACAGAAAACGAATAAAGAAGACGATACAGATACCGAATGTCACAAATTGTAGAAAAACGCTTATATATTTGATTCTTATTTCTTTAGGTCGAGGAAGAGAATTTAAGTTTGGTGTTTCAGGAATCATTGTAATGTGGAAACACTATTTATTTTGTTAGTCTTACTGTATGTAAAAAATAAACATGAAAAACCATTAGTGTATGTAAACAAACCTTATATATATATATATATATATATATATATATATATATATATATATATATATATATATATATATATATATATATATATATATATATATATATATATACAGTATATATATATATATATATATATATATATATATATATATATATATATATATATATATATATACAGTATATATATATATATATATATATATATATATATATATATATATATATATATATATATATATATATATTAAAAAGCCATATATTTCAATACCTTAATGTCTGGATTCTCTCTTAAAATATATGGTTTATTTGAATATGAAAGACACGGCTAAATGTGCCAAATTTATCATATATATATATATATATATATATATATATATATATATATATATATATATATATATATATATATATATATATATATATACATATATATACATATATATATATATATATATATATATATATATATATATATATATATATATATTCAAATAATCCATATATTTTTTATACATTATTGTCTGGATTCGAACCCTGGTCCAGGGAACTTGTATGAACAGTGACATACCACTCGGCCAAGTGATTTCGCTTGGGGCTCTGATCCCGAGGTCGTTAAGAATGTCAGCCTGGCTTTACTCTCTATATGACCTTCACAGTCATTTCATCAAATACATTCCAGGGCCATTCAGCGTCACAACGCATATTGCTCGCTTATCGTCAAATCCACATTATCGAAGCACTTAAACAGTAAGAAAATCTTCAGTTTCCTCATGAAAGCCTTAATATCTCCAGTCTTCTGAGTATCTAGTGCAGGATTGCCAGGTTGGCCTTTTTTTAGGCCAAAAACCTAAAATTTGTCCTTTTTTTTTTTAATTGGTCGGCCTTTAGTAATATGAAAACAGGCAGGCCTCAAATGCTGTATTTAAACCTTTTTTCACTAATGGGTTGGCCTTTACAAGCTGTTGTTGATCAGAAGTTGGCCTTTTCTCATTTAAGAAAACCTGGCAACACTGGTCTAGTGGATGGCCACCGATAGCTCTATATTGGCTTTGTCTGTACTGTGCCAATTAAATACCACCTCAGTGTTCAGGAGCTACACCTAGCACATGCACTAACTGAGAGTGCTAAACGCAGTAACGCAAGACGAGAATGTCATTTGGTATGAGAAAGTGTGCAAGTATGTATCTAAAAAGTGATATTATTATTATTATTATTATTATCATTATTATTATTATTATTACTTGCTAGGCTACAACCCTAGTTGGAAAAGCAGAATGCTATAAGCCCAGGGGCTCCAACAGGGAAAATAGCCCAGTGAGGAAAGGAAACAAGGAAAAATAAAATATCTTACAAACAGTAACAACATTGAAATAAATATTTCTTAAATAAACTATAAAAACTGTGGAGAATTTTTTATATGTTGTGTTCTGAGTGTGTGAAGAATTTTCTTCACTCTTCTTCTTTTAATAGTATTTTTAGCTCTCTTCTACTAATACTATAGCTACCCCTTAAACATTCTCTCCTACATCTAGTTTTCTTTAACGAAACATAGGAAGGACTATTCTAAACTTAAACTTGTTGACAGTGGCGCACTCCATGCTCGTGACGTCACAGCGTAGATACGCACGTTAGAGGGCCTTAGTGTAACCACGGCGTATGTTGGTTCTTTCCTTAAACTACATGGGTCGAGATTAAATTCCTAAACTGAATTTTAAATATAAATTTCAATACTGCTGAATTAATGCATCTTATATTTCTCAATACCAATTAAGGTTTGTTAATTTTAAGATGTATGCCCATCACACCAGTCCATTGCTAATTAATCATTTTAAATATTAATTTTTAGCAAGCCAGAATAGGTAGGATTGTTGTGTATATAAACTCCCATAGAGCAGCAAGATTTCTCTAAAGTATTTAGTACAAAATCCTGCCTCCTCTGCACTCCTTGCAACAAAATATTGCCCTGTCCTTAAGTCCCGATATGGCACCCTCAATGGATTACCGCGCGCATCATGACCGTCACTTGTTTGGCAAGGTGAAGCCAGGTGATCTCTTCGACCGTAGAGTCGAGCCCATTCTACGAGAAGCTGCCCTAGCCTGCTGACCTGCCTGGTCATTGAACCCGAGCACTTCTGGCTCACCCCCCGCACTCTCTCTCCCAAAACTCGACTCACAAAAGGTTGCTGCCGGTCGGAGAGATTGAGAAGAAGAGGACCCTGATGTACCTAGTTACAGCTACAGTGAGAATTCTTGGGGTGAGCCAGGCAAGAGATTAGTGCGACAACCAGGTCAACAGCTATCACGGGCATAGGACTAAACTTCAAAGGAGTGCAGGTACTACATCAATGGCCATTTAGTTTTCCCCCATTTTTATTAGCTTAGACTAATTTTAACTTTATAGGGAACCTTGCTAATTACACTGTTCGGACTGTGTGCGGTGGGATTGTGTGTAAATATTTTTCCATTATTATTTCTTGCTTGGAGACTAACATAGTCTCTGGGTCACGTGGGCCACGTGCCAGACACCATTTTGATTATTGCAGACCGCGTGTCTAAACCATCATCTTTATAATTTTGAATTGCTTTTAATTTGCATTCTCTTTATCATTCCATTTTTGTCTTTGTTAAGATGTCCGTTTCTTTGATGTAAATTTGTGAATAAATCAATATTAGGTTAATTAAACCTTCTTAGTATTTTTGCTCTCTCATTTATTTAATGTTTAAACTGGGAATATTTGAAGAGTAAGTCTATAGGTGGTAACAGCGAGGTACTTTGCATTAATATATTTGCTTCGAAGGTAAAGATCCTTATCTTTAAACTTTTAAACTACTTTACATCACTGCTCCCATTTTGGATTTTGTCTTAATTACATTAACGTAAATTACCTGTCCAGCATTTCATTGGGGTAGCTGGGACGGAGCCGGAACAGAGCCTGAGAATGAGATGACTATAGACCTGACAAAGCTAGAGTAGGCCATAAATTATTGTTAATCCTACGTGTGGAGTGCTTCGGCCTCTGGACAGTAAAATTTCCCTTTTGTATGTGAGTGATGGTTAGTGAATTGTGACAGTAAAGTATTAGCAGGGTGTTTGTGCCCCGAGAGTAAGTGCTCATATCCTCCCCTGTTGAACTTTATGTAACTGTTATAAGGAGACTTTCCCGGACTAAGTTCCCACTCAGAACATAACCATCAAAAAATTCTCCACAGAGTGGGAACTTAGTCCGGGAAAGTCTCCTTATAACAGTTACATAAAGTTCAACAGGGGAGGACATGAGTACTTACTCTCGGGGCACAAACACCCTGCTAATACTTTACTGTCGCAATTCACTAACCATCACTCTTAAATACAAAAGGGAAATTTACTGTCCAGAGGCCGGAGAACTCCACACGTAGAAATATCAATAATCTATGGCCTACTCTAGCTTTGTCAGGTCTATAGTCATATTTTCAGGCTCTGTTCCGGCTCCGTCCCAGCTACCCCAATGAGATGCTGGACAGGTATTTTACGTTAATGTAATTAGACAAAATCCAAAATGGGAGCAGTGATGTAAAGTAGTTTAAAAGTTTAAAGATAAGGATCTTTACCTTCGAAGCAAATATATTAATGCAAAGTTCCTCGCTGTTACCACCTATAGACTTACTCTTCAAATATTCCCAGTTTAAACAATCAATAAATGAGGGAGCAAAAATACTAAGAAGGTTTAATTAACCTAATATTGATTTATTCACAAATTTACATTAAAGGAAAACGGTCATCTTAACAACATAAAAAATGGTATCAAAAGAAATGCAATTCAAATAATGGAAAATAGTTGATTAGAAGTGTGGTCTACAATAATTAAAAATCAAAATTGGGTCGGACACGTGGCCCATGTGACCCAGAGACTGTGTTAGTCTCAAAAGGCAATAAATAGTATAGAAAAAAATATATACACACAATCCCACCGCACACAGTCCGAATATTGTAATTAGCCAGGTTCCCTATAAAGTTAAAATTAGTCTAAGCTAAATAATGGGAGATTAACTATGGCCATTGATGTAGTACCTGCACTCCTTTGAAGATTAGTCCTATGCCCATTCAATCAGAAGCCGCCCTGGACGACTGACCTGCTTGGTTAGTGATCCCATGCACCTCTGGCTCACCCCCCCCCCCCCCCCTCTCTCTCTCTCTCCCAAAGCTCGACTCGCAAAAGATTGCTGCCGGTCGGAGAGATTGAGAAGAAGAGGACCCTGGTATACCATAGTTGTAGCCAACGTGAGAATTTTTGGGGTGAGCCAGGCAAGAGTGCAAGGTGCCAATTAGTGCGACGTCCAGGTCAACAGCTATCACGTACGGTACGAAACGGAGCTGCCCAGTCAGGCTCCAATGTCAACCTCGTGCTCCCACTCTCCATCACTAGCCTGTCCCCTTACACAATAACTAACCAAGAATACGTAGAAGAGGTCAAGCAGATGACCAGTGTTAGTGCATAGCTGCTAATTCTACAGCACGTCGGTTCCAGTCTTGGGGGCTAGTTGGAGAACTTGGAGGGGGCCGTTGACTCTGCAGAATAAGTGCTGTAGACCTAGTGAGCAAACTGAAGACCGCCACATTTAGGACACGGGCGCCCACAACAGAAAAAATCTTTTGAGTTCAACTAATGGCCATTCCCCCTTTAGATAAGTTTCAATTTCTCATAAGTTAAGTTTAGGTATTATTTTGGCATTACATCTTTCGGACTGCGTGCATGGAAATTAATGTACTCATATTTTTTTGATCTTGGTAATTGCTTGAGGTTACTGACCACATGTTGGGACCTTACAGCAGCCACCGCACAAATTGTTGATCAGAATTTTTTTACTCTTATTTATTCTGTTTGAGGTTTAATCCACAAGTTAATTCCGTTTAACGTTTTCAATTTTTTTGTGTTGTAAATTCACTTATTCATTTTATCATATGTAAAACTTATAATTGAGTTACTGATATTTTTTCCAATTTTTAATTTTGTTGTGTTAAAATCATCGAGTTATTTCCATGCCTTTTTTCTGTAATAAATCATTTGGAATAGATTACACATTTTGGTATCCTTAACCGCATATGAATTTTACCCATTTATGCTATGGGACGGGTCAGAAGTACCCAAGGTGTTGAGAGTAACCTACTCTAGACAAAGGTAAGTTGGTATCAGCGAGTGTACACTCTTTAACTTAGTGCTTTGAAGGTGAAGATCCCCATTTAACTTTATTTTATACTTTTATACTCCACTGTTCCCCCCTATTTTATTGTCTCTAATTGCATTAACGTAAGATACCTGTACAACATCTCACTGGGGTCACTGGGACGGAGTCGAAACGGAGCCTTAGAGTGAGATGACTCTAGCCCTGACAAAGCTAGAGTAGGCCATAAATTATTTCCAAATTAACGTGTGGAGTTCTCCGGCCTCTGGACAGTAAAATTGCCTCCTTTTGTATTTAAGAGTGAAAGGTTAGTGAACTATGGCAGTAAAGTATTAGCAGGGCGTTTGTGTCCCGAGAGTAAGTGCTCATTATCCTCCCCTGTTGAGCTTTGGGTAATTGCCGTAGGGAGACTTTCCTGGACTAAGTTCCCACTCAACCATTCAGTTAAAATTCTCCACAAAAATTTTAACAAAACCAGAGGATGAGAAATAAAATAGAATAGTGTGCCCGAGTGCACCCTCAAGCAAGAGATCTCTAACCCAAGACAGTGAAAGACCATAGTACAGAGGTCATGGCACTACCCAAGACGAGAGAACAATGGTTTGATTTTGGAGTGTCCTTCTCCTAGAAGAGCTGCTGACCATAGGTAGAGAGAATCTTCTACCCTTACCAAGAGAAAGTAGCCCCTTGAGGACATTCGAATAGATATTACACCCCAACTGAGAGTGACTAACGGTAATTAAAAGATAATAAATCAAAAGCTTGAGGGAGCGTTACTGTATGGATTAAGGTGTACTAAAGCTTACCCGTGTCTCCTTTTAGGACAGGATAAGATGGGTTGCTCACTTCAGCAGCGCAGATAAAAATGTAAGACACTTATAATCGTTTGTTTACAACAAAAACATTTGAGATTTAAAGTTTAATTTTAATCTCGAATCTTCAAGTTAAAATAGTTTGACATAGATATATGTGATTTTATTGATTTCACATGAAGTATAAATCAAAATGAGTCTATAAATCAGCGCTCAAGCTTGATAGTTTCCTGTAGTGTCTACAACCTCACCATCCTTGTGAGCTAAGGATTTGAGGTTTGAGGAAGCCTACATGTCTATCTGCTGAATCATCAGCAGCCATTGCCTGGCCCTCCCTGGTCCCAGCCTAGGCGGAGAAGGGGATTGGGCTCTGATTATATGAATAAATGGTCAGTGTCTAGGGCATTGCCCTCCTAGTTTAGGGCATTGTAGCTGTCCCTTGCCTCTTGTCATTCATGAGTGACCTTCAAACCTTTAAGTGGGCCTTTTAGCACCGCCCCATCTGAGAAATGGTGTTTTACAACTTTTTTTTTCTTTTTTTTTTTACGACGTTTTATGTTAATATAGTTTTACTGCTAGTGTAGATTTTGAGAGATAGCTTTATATGCTAATTTTCTATGAAAATCGTGGCACTGTGATATTAAACCAAATTATCTAGAAATACTTTATTATAAGAACATGGAAGAACATGAATGAAGTACGATATGTTTTCCTGGCATCTACTTCTGGACTCGAAGGCCTCAAAGTCTAGCACCTGGGTCAGAAAAAAAAAAAAAAAACTTGGAGCATATACAGTAAGTCCTGATCGTCTCGTAGTGACCGCATTTCCCCCTCAGCTAATGCATAAACGCGTGGTTGTTTTTATAGCTGGCTATGAATGAACATTCGGGAGAGCTTGCAAAGTTTTTTTTTTTTTTTCTTTTTTGTAATCTTTTCTGTTCATTGTTAAGATTGGTTTCTTTCTCTAACCCCAAAGGTCATTGTTATTGTTAGGCTACATGCATTCTATGTCATTTGTTCTCGATTGCTTTAACCAAGATTTGTTTTGAAGTCGTTTATATGCCTTGTTATATCTTTTCACTAGTAATGTCTAAAAGAAATTCGTCGTTACATACATAACACAACCAATTGTTGAAACCTATTAACCATCTAAAATTTTTTTTGAAGGTATGTTATACTTATACTTACCCCCCTAAAAAAAGAAAAAAAGTTAGAGCTATGCCTAAGATTGATGGTTGCATGCTACCTCCAATTGCTAATGTTCTGTGAAACTGTTTATAAAGCTCCTGTAAGGGCTCCAACAGGGAAAATAGCCCAGTGAGGGTAGGAAATAAGGAATAGAAAAGAATTCGCATGTGGTCACAGGAAAACACCTAGCGTAAGGTCTGCTTAATTAAACCTGTGGGTCTGAACAGATAATTGAATTTATGTTTCCCATCTACACTAAGCATTGAAACGAAATATGTAGACCTAATGGCTCATGTGTAGTTAGTGTCTCAAAACACATCAGTAGCTTACATCATTTTATGATAAGGAAGGGGAGCACACTATAATGTAGATTTATTATCAAAAGAATCATTGTTTAAAGTTGTATCGTTAAATGAATTGCATATATATACATATATATATATATATATATATATATATATATATATATATATATATATATATATATATATATATATATATATATATATATATATATGTGTGTGTGTGTGTGTGTATATATATATATATACATATTTATATATATATATATATATATATATATATATATATATATATATATATATGTATATATACATACGTACATACATATACAGTATATATATATATATATATATATATATATATATATATATATATATATATATATATATATATATATAACAGTTTCTTCACTGGGCTTTTCAATCTCTTATAATCTTAGCCACATATCTAAGACGTCCTCCAAGAATTCTTTAATCTGTGCACCGTCCAAAGACCAACGTTAAGGACACTATTTTGAAACCGGCTAAATTGAGAAAATATGGATGTGGTAAAACAGAACGTACTCGCTTATGTAATGTAGTTGATTTGGTTTCAGCTGGGGCCAGATGCCATTCAGCCTACATGGAAAAAAAATCTCCCGTACATCCGGTATGAAGCTTGGGGGTCCGCTCCAAAGGTTATACAGTTTTAGAGCAGATGACGGTTTAACTAGCTGGAGAACAATCGAAACTGGGAAAAGAAAATGGTCAACAAAATAAACTATGGGAAAGATGGATCGAAAATATGCAGAGATTATGTGAACGGTACCTGCAAAAGAGGCCATACATGCTCATTCAGGCACAACAATGTTAGATTCAATGAAACCAGATCAAAATTTAGAGGAAACGAGGAGCAGTATGAACATATAAAGGGGGGAAAAGTAAGGAATCAAGTAAGCAACGGTCCAAGTAGAAAAAGGATGGAAAACCAATTAAATTTTTTAAATTCAAGAATGGAGGAAATGGGGAGATTGATACGAGAAATAAGGTACGAAAAATCATACAACCCGAGCCAACACAACTTGACGTGGGCAGAAAGGGCAGTGGGAAACCCCAACACAGCCTTAGGAATGGACTACATGATACCACAGGGTGGTCAAGGAAGAACAGGTCGTTGCCTGTAAAAATGGAAGAGAAAAGAAGAAATAAAAAGAGAAGAGGAAAAAAGAAAGCAAAATTTTACAAAGCTTTCAAGCTCTATTACATTAACATAAGGGGCATAAAATCAAAAGTGGACTCGCTAGAGGAAATAATAGAAAAAGTTAAACCAACCGTTATTTGCATCACAGAAACACATCTGAAGGAGGAAGAAAATTTGAAGATAGCAGGTTATAGGGTCTTTAATAATAATAGAAAATCAAACGGAGGAGGAGTGTTGATTGCAATAAAAAATGAATTGCAAAATGTAACGGTGGAAATAAAAAGCGAAAATCAGGGTCACGAGTCTCAATGGGTAAAAATTGATAATGGGAAGACTAAAGTCAGATTAGGAGTAATCTATGCCCCACAAGAAAATAAAACAAAGTCAAGCCATTTAGAAAATATGTACAAGTCTATTAAAGACGAAATAATGATAGCAAATAGCAGAGAAGAAAAAGTAATTGTAATGGGAGACTTCAACTGTAAAGTAGGAAGCATAATAAAAAACAATAGTAATGAGATTACAAAATCAGGCAAAATGTTAAGAGATTTAGCAGAGGAGTCCAACATGATAATTGCAAATAGCAACCCGAAATGCAGAGGGACTTGGACGAGAATTGAAAAAGAGAAGAAATCAGTGATAGATTATGCTCTAGTTAGAGAAGAAGACGAAGAAGGCATTAGGAGCATGGTAATTGACGAAGAGAAACTGATAACACCCTACAGAATATCAAAAGAAATGGTGTATTCTGATCACTGTGCCATCCTACTCGAAATGAATTGGTTGACCCTAAACAAGAAAGAAAGAAAGGTAAGATATAAAATAGTCTGGAACCATCTAAAAGTCCACAAAGATAAAAAGGAACTCATAAAGATTGCCAAAGAAAAAGCTAATATAAGAATAAAATATTCAAAATGGCAAAAAAAAGTGCAAGAAATATTAAGAAAATGTAGTGTAAAAGAGACAAACAGGAAAAACAAGAGGTCCAAGGAATTAAGGAAATTAATGAAACTTAAAAGAACCTTAAAAAAGAATTGTATTAATGTTGGAAAGGAAAACAATGAGGTCAAGAGAAGAATGAAAGTACAGGAGAGCCTTGTTGACCTATACATACAAGAAGAAAAACAAAAAGAGGAAGGTTTAAGAATAATCAAGCAAGTAGAAGAAATCAAAGCAAAAGGAGGTATGAACAGCACAGCCTTCTGGGAATTCAAGAAGAAAGTGGATGGAAAAAATGCCAGTAAATGTACAGCAATCAGAGGAAAGGATGGAGAAATAATAGAGGATATTGAAGAAATAAAGAAAGAATATGAGAAATTCTACAGTGATTTATTTAAGCTAGAAAATCCCCTAAGTGAAGAAGAGACCCTGGCAGAAGAAATCAACAACATGTTTGATAAATGGCTGTCAGGAAGTGACAGAGTGAGATCCAGCAAGGAAGAAAAAATAACATATCAAGAAGTAGAAGCCATCATAAAAAGCCTGAAAGACAAATACACAATGGACAGGCAAGGATTGAACAATGTTATGATTAAAATGATGGGGAATGAGATAATAGAAAGCCTGAAGCTGATACTCACAGAAATTGATGAAAGCATATGTATCCCTAAAGAGTGGGAAGAGATGTGGATACTTTCAATCCACAAAAAGGGAAATAAAATGGAACTAGAAAATAAAAGAGGCTTATTTATTACAAGCATAATTAGTAAAATATACGAGAAAATAAGGATGAAAAAATATAAGGACAGATTCAAAGAAGAGATGAGTCGATTCCAGTGTGGAGGCATTGAAGGAAGATCTACGGCCGATCATCTGCTTACACTAAATGCAGTAATAGACTATAACGCCTATTTGGGAGGGTCGACATACGTATGGTTCTGTGATGCGTATAAGTGCTTTGATAAGCTAGATCTAAAGGACTGCATAAAAGAAATGGGAAAAATGATAGGATGGAAAGAAGCATTGATAGTTAAAAAAATGAATGAAAAAGGTAGAGCAGCCATCAACTGCCCAGCAGGTACAACAGAAGATATAACGATTGAAGGAAATGTTAGACAAGGAACTATATATGGACCCAAGCTATGCAGTATAGCAACTGACAAAGTTAATAGCATTAGCAGAAAAAATATCACATTGATAAGAAATATTGAAATTGAATCACTTGTATATGTAGATGATATAATGTTTCCCTCAGGAAGGAAAGATGGTATCGAAAGTGCCATAAGTAACTGTCATAGCCTAGAGACCCTAAAGAAATTCACTATAAACACCAACCCCAAAAAATCGGGTGTATTAAGAATTAACAAAAGAAAGAAAGAGAAAGAGGTGGAGATTGAAACAAAAGTGAAGAACGGAAAAGTAAGTTTAGTTAAGGAATATAAGTATCTGGGTGAATGGTATACAGAGAAGGGAAACAAAGAATTGAGTATCAGTAAAAAAAACCCAGAGGGTTGCATATATGACCCAAGAAATAAGAAAATATGGGGATACGAGAAAAGTTGGAAAGATGGCATTGGAAGTCAGAAAGAAAATATATGAAACAGTAGTTGTACCAACAATATTTGCCAACGTGGAGACCTGGAGTGTAATTAGGGACAAAGATATGAAAGATCTAGAAAACCTCCAATACAAGATAATAAGAAATATGTATGAACTACCTGCGAGTACTCCATATTGGGGCATACTTGCAGAAACAGGAATATGGCCGGTGTCCTGCAGAATAGAATATAAGAAGTTAATGCTCTTCCATAACATCATAAACTCCGAGGAAAAAAGACTAGTAAGAGAGATAATTGAGGATCAGTTGAAGAACCCGTATGGGAAGTGCTGGAGCAAGAGCGTAGAAGAAATCTGCAGTAAATATGGGATGGAAGTGGAAGAAATAAGAAGTTGGGGGAAAAGGACCCTGAAAAAAGAAATCAAGAAAAGAATTATAGAAAAAATAGAAGAAACTAGTGAAGAAAAAAAGAAAATAATGAAAAAATTAAGATTTATTAAAGGAAATGGCCCTATGCCTTATATCAGAGAAATGTATCTGGATAAGGCATCCCTTGTGATGAAAGCAAGATTAAATATGCTCAACTTAAAAGCAAATTTCAGGGGAAAATATGATGACAATTTGTGTGATCTATGCAAAGAGGAAGAAGACACCACCGAACATTTATTTTTATGCCCAAAGTTAGAACAGCTAAAGAATGTAGAAATAAGTTTAGGTATGCTAAAAAATCCTAGCAGGGATCTGGCTACATTTATAGATAGGGCAATGAATATAAAAGAAGAGTTTAGGAAGCCCAAACTGATTACCACAACAGGTTGCCAAAACTGATGATAGCAAGGTGTTATCGTATCCAATTTCAAAGTATAAGGGAATAAAAGTAAAGATTGTGAACCTCATTATGATATTAATTTATTTAAGGCACAGCTGATATAAACTTAATAAGAAGAATAAGCTTAGAAGCTTTGCACCTATCTATAAAGAGATAGAGTGCCCGCAAACTTAATTTGCGGAGTGAGCAATAAGGAACCAGGACCAGGAACCAGGAAAGGAATGCTAATTCACTTCAGGTGTGATACTTTGGGGATAGGAGGCTGGACTACCAACTGATGAAACAGTAAATCTGAACTGGCAGAAAGATGAAGACAAGATATGATTTAAATAAAATAAAAGGGTAAATCCCTTGAGTTACTATGACACGAGTGAAAATAAAAGATGTATGTCGAGTTATTATTATTATTATTATTATTATTATTATTATTATTATTATTATTATTATTATTATTATTATTATTTGCTAAGTTATAACCCTCGTTGGAAAAGCAGGATGCTATAAGCCCAAGGGCTCCAACAAGAAAAATAGTCCAGCGATAAATGGAAATAAGGAAATATACTACAAGAGATGTTTAAGAATAATAACACTGAAACATATTTTTTCATATATAAACTATAAAAACTTTGAAAGAATAAGAGGAAGAGAAATAAGATAGAATTGTGTGCCAGAGTGTACCCTCAAGCAAAGGAACTCTACCCCAAGACATTGTAAGACCATGATACAGAGACTATGTATGGCATTACCCAAGACTAGAGAACAATTGTTTGATTTTGGAGTGTCCCTCTCCTTGAAGAGCTTCTTACCATAGCTAAAGAGTCTCTTCTACCCTTACCAAGAAGGAAGTGGCAGTTAACCCTTTGAGAGAGAAGAATTGTTTGATGTTGTTAGTTGTATAAGGACCGAGGAAAATGTGTATAGAATAGGCCAGACTGTTCTGTGTATGTGTGCACAAAGGAAAAAATGAGCTGTAACCAGAGAGAGGGAGCCATTGTAGCACTGTCTGGCCAGTCAAAGGATCCAATAACTCTCTAGCGGTAGTATTTTAACACGTGGCTGGTGCCCAAAATGTTATCATGAAGCGTTGCATTTGCCAAGAACTCATACGAGCTTCTCAAACTTAACTCTGGGTTGTTGTGTCCTATTGGTAACGTCTCTGCCGGGTGATCGCCAGACTGGGGTTCAAGTCCTGCTCACACTCGTTAGTTCCTTTAGTGTCTGCAACCTTACCATCCTTGTGAGCTAGGGATGTGGGGAGCGGGGTTGGGAACTGTTGCATCAACACCAAAGAGTGCAGATTTAAGGGTAGACCACCATTTATGTTCCTGAGTTGTACCAGAAAAGGGTTTCTTTTAAGGTTCCATTGTATTCCTTTTCAGTTGAGGCATAAACTCTCTGAGCAAAAGCTCTAAGCTGAGTATAGTTATTCCATGTCAAATCTGGTCTGTTACCCTTCCAAAGATGATAGGCCTCCCGCTTCTCCAAATAAGCATGTCTACAATCATCATTGAACTACAGTTTGTCCTTCACTCGGTACCTTAGCACACGAGAAGGGATACGCCTATCAATTATGTTGACTAGATTTTCATTCAAAGGGACAACAGGATCAACACTACTATATAATTGTGACCATTTCAAGCACAAAAGATCATGCAAAATCCCATTCCATTCTCTAAGGCATTCTTCTGCTTGCAGAGCAATGTTACTGTCCCTTGCCTCTGCCATTCATGAGGGATCTTTGAAAATTTAAGCTAGCCCCATACAAGGCCAAGGCCCCATAGTAGGAATGCGTCAACCAAGATATCCCCGATGTTTGAAGTACATGCACCTCTTAGTGACAGGAATTGTTAGAGATACAACTTATGTCATTGATGGATTATTTCTGATTCATGGAGTTGTTTGGCAAAGTGGAGAAATGTTGTCAGCAATTACACAGGATATACTGAGTATGTAAACAAGAGAAATGCCATTGTTGCATTTGATGGATATCCAGAAAACCTAGCAGGAAAAATGTACAAAATGTGCGTATTTGTCAAAAGATTCATTGTACCAAAACTACCAAGACCCATCATGTTTGATGAATCAACGTCAGCAAAAACACCCCAAAGTAAATTTGTCTCAAATGAGAGAAATAAGAGCTGATTTATCTCAACACCATCATTAGATTGATAATTGGGGCATTTATTGTAAAAACAGGTAACAACTGAAGATGCAGACAAACTGATTGTTATTACTGCTATTGAAAAGTCTACCAGAGTTGAATCAGTATTATTATTATTATTATTATTATTATTATTATTATTATTATTATTATTACTAGCCAAGCTACAACCCTAGTTGGAAAAGCAAGATGCTATAAGCCCAAGGGCTCCAATAGAGAAAAATAGCTCAGTGATGAAAGGAAATAAGGGAATAAATAAATGATGAGAATAAATTAACAATATATCATTCTAAAAACAGTAACAGCGTCAAAACAGATATGTCTTATATAAACTATTAACGTCAAAGACAGATATGTCATATATAAACAATAAAAAGACTCATGTCAGCCTGGTCAACGTAAAAACATGTATATCTCTTAATTATCCTACCTTTGGTAGATCAAAGACAAATATATACATCTTAAAATGTTTATAGGTTACTCATGAATGGCAGAGGCAAGTGACAGAGACAATGTCCTAGCAGGATAACGCTTGGCACGCTATTCTGTCTTATTACTCTTCCTCTTGTTTTGATAAAGTTTTTTTTTTATAGTTTATAAAGGAAATATTTATTTCAATATTGTTACTGTTCTTAAGATATTCGATCGTTCCTTGTTAACTGTCTTCACTGGGG
This sequence comes from Palaemon carinicauda, assembly GCF_036898095.1. NCBI lineage: Eukaryota > Metazoa > Arthropoda > Malacostraca > Decapoda > Palaemonidae > Palaemon > Palaemon carinicauda. The sequence continues at coordinate 86,611,979 of NC_090754.1, forward strand.
TATTTTCCCTGTTGGAGCCCTAGAGCTTATAGCATCCTGCTTTTTCAAGTATGGTTGTAGCTTAGCAAGTAATAATAATAATAATAATAATAATAATAATAATAATAATAATAATAATAATAATAATAATAATAATAATATAGTGAGTGTCCAAGCTTTCTCTCCAACCAAGCTAGAACCAGGGAGGGCCAGGCAATGGTTGCTGATGAGCCAGTAGGTAAACATATAGGCTACTGTACCTCAAAATCCCCTCATTAGCTTACAAAGTTGGTAAGGTTGCAGACTCTACAAGAAACTATTTAGCTTGGTAGAGTCTCGAACCCCAATCTAGCAGATTGCCAATTGCAGTTTTACTTTCATCTTGTTCAACCGCATATTCATTGGCCTAAAATTACCGTTGTAGTTCATTTCTAATGTTCATGTTTATTTGACGCCATTACAAGACTACGGTGAAATAGATGGAAATTGGTTGCGGTTGACAAAACAAAACAGTTTGGTTGCACACGCCTACTCACCATATCACAATTGTAAATTTCCTATATTCAAGGCAACTGTTTAAAAAAAAATCCGTTCTAAACGAGATACAAACTATCAAAAGCGCGTAAAAGTATTCTGGGTTTATTTTCGTAGTTTTTCATAGATGGTTTATCAAACATGGAGATGATACTAGTTAGGGCTTGATTCGTCGGTTGCTATATTAGGCTACATAAGTAGGCCTAACTCGTGTATTTTCTTTCCTACAGTTCGTAACGTCTTTTGAGAGAGAGAGAGAGAGAGAGAGAGAGAGAGAGAGAGAGAGAGAGAGAGAGAGAGAGAGAGCAGAGCCATCTATTGACAGCCAGATAAAACTTAGCTAATTAACTTCCACAAAAGGGGTTGAGCTCTTCTATATCCCGATTTTATCGTGTCTGATTCCAGCAAAGCAGACGCGTACAGGATCACCACCTATAAGGTAGCTGGAGGCCGTAGCGATGCTCGGAGCTCACCGAGACACCGACTCACTCACCGACCGCCCGTCACCGCCGTCAGTTGGTTTGTTGACATCGTGGATGTCGGTACAGTGTTAGAGGTTGCTTAAGTGTGACAATACAATAACTTCAGATGAAGGTAGGCATAACAATATTTGTAATCATAGAGATAAGAACAATATCTTATTGTTCTGCTTGAATGAAAATGTTAATGTTATAGCGTATGATTTCGGCATTAATTTTCCCAATTTATTTCGTCAAATTCGTCAGTATCAGTATTCTTGTTGATCTTCATCGCCTTAAAGTGAGTTTGCAAAGAAAGAAAAAATAATGATAATTTCAAACAATGCAGATTTCTGCACGATGCAAGGAATATTTACTAAATGTGGTGATTTCAACGACAGAATACTAAAAAGGATACATGAAACATGCAAGGCGTGAGAGATTTCTCTACGATTCATTAGCAGTCATTACAGATATTCAATAGGGCGACGACCTTGCAATAAGAGTACTTCCTACTGTTTCGAGGTTTCTCCAATCCATTGGAAACTTAGAAAATTTCAACAAAATATTCCATTTATATTGAAGGTATGCGGAAATATAATACACAAGGACTGATTATGATAACTATTCAAACAATTGAAATAAAGATAGTTATCATTGTTATCCATCGCTTAAAGAATTAGACCAAAATATATGCCTAAGACCTTGGGCAGAAGGGGAAGCTGAATGGATAAACAGCTATCTACTGTATTCGGAATCCGTCTCCTATTTACATAGAAGAAAAATTCCTAGTCACATGTTCTTTGTTGATTTAGTCTACCTTAACGAAGGATCAGCTGTCATTGATCTTAGTAATGGAATTGAGTAAGCTTCTTACATCATATTAATGTTGCACTTACCTAATAACAAACTGTTGTTGAAGACCATGCGGTGAACATCATCCCGTTATTATTATTATTATTATTATTATTATTATTATTATTATTATTATTATTATTATTAAATGCTAAGCTACAACCCTAGTTGCAAAATGCTATAAGCCCAGGGGCCCCAACAGGGAAAATATCCCAGTGAGGAGAGGAAAGAAGGAAAAATAAAATATTTTAAAAATAGTAACATTAAAATAAATATTTCCTATATAAACTATAAAAACTTTAACGAAACAAGAGGAAGAGAAACTAGATAGAACAGTGTGCCTGAGTGTACCCTCAAGCAAAAGAACTCTAACCTAAGACAGTGGAAGACCATGGTACAGAGGCTATGGCACTACCCAAGACTAGAGAACAATGGTTTGATTTTGAAGGATAAATGCAGTGTGTGTGTGTGTTTGCCAGGAAACATTTGGCGTTTTCATGTCAGTAGAAAGGTTTCAACAATTTCTCCAACTTGCAACGAATTGCAATATTTAACCTTTTTATACAACACCAGTAGTAAAATCATCCCCGGAAGGTAAATTGTATTTTTCATGCAAGTTAGATAATTTACTTCACTGATATTTTTTTATCTATTTTACGGTAGAAATGTCGATGTAGCCTAATTCTAATTTAAAAAACATTCCAAGTTTTATTTTTTTCTGCATTATAGAAATAAACATAATTACTTTTATGGCAACAGTTATGAACCTTAACGAATATCCTAGTTTTTGTGAAAAGGAATTTAAATAGTTTGTTTCTTCGTGTTGGCGCTAAGAATTCCATTATGTGTTTACGCTACCGAAGCAAGAAAACGAAAAAACATTCATTGTACAGCGGAACGTTGTAAGCCTCTTTGAAGAGAGGTTAAGCAATATGGATACCAATTCAATAGAATCGTGTTTTTCTCAAAATAGAATATCTCTTGCTTGAGGGTACTCTCGGGTACACTGTTTCTCGTCTTCTTGTTTTGTTAAAGTTTTTATAGTTTATATAGGAAATATTTATTTCAATGTTTTAACTATTCTTAAACTATTTTATTTTTCATTGTTTCCTTTCCTCACTGGGCTATTTTCCCTGTTGGGGCACCTGGGCTTATAGCATCCCGCGTTTCCAACTAGAGTTGTAGCTTAGCATTTAAGAATAATAATAATAATAATAATAATAATAATAATAATAATAATAATAATCATCCAACAAGGAGATCACAATACTATCCAGTGTTGCCTCAGGTATGTTTATTTCTCGCGGATTGAATTCTAACTTAGACCGTCGACAGTGACGAAGTTGTTCCTTTCAGCTGAAGTTATGATAAATTACCAAAGATTTGAATGAACCGGGTCTTTCGTACTTTCAGCTAAATGACATCCTGATATATAGAATTAATACAAATAGCACAGTTCATTTCGATTATTATAAACATGCAATGCTTTATGTTAAGAAAGAACCCCGCTACATAAGTTTTTTTTTTCTTTTTTGTCAGTTATTGTTTGGGTAATTCAACCGTTTGAATATATATATATATATATATATATATATATATATATATATATATATATATATATATATATATATATATATATATATATAATTTTTACCCATACATATGTTCCTTAACTTTTTAAAGCTTATGTTTATCCTGCTATCAATAGGTGTAGGAGATGATGATGATGATTATTATTATTATTATTATTATTACCACACTACTAAACCAGTTACTAGAAAGAAGCGGCGTAAAATTTCTAAATAAAATCTCTCTCTCTCTCTCTCTCTCTCTCTCTCTCTCTCTCTCTCTCTCTCTCTCTCTCTCTCTCTCTCTCACACACACACACACACACACACACAACATAAGTGTTTTGTAATAATTTTTCTTCTATATTAGAAAATGTCACCAAAGAGCACAAAAAAAAAAAATGAAGTCTTTCTCTTCAGACCACAAGAGCATTGCAATCGAGCCCTTCCCTCGCCCTCTGCAGGTGAAGCTAACGGTGCGGACATGAATTGTCTCATACTGTATAACCGGTTTGCTAACGGGCTAGCTCGCCCTAATTTTATCCTAAAAACTACGCAGTTTTTTTTTTTTTTTTTTTTTTATATTATTGCCCGACATACTTTTTAATAGATGATGGAGTTGGAAAGAGAAGGAAATGAAACGTAGGTTACTGTTCTTAAAGTATTTCGTTTCAATAGTTTAATCCTTTTCCTGTAGAGTATTTATTTCCTCATTTCCTTTCCTCACTGGGCTATTTTTCCATGTTGGAGTCTTTGGGCATTTAGCATCCTGCTTTTCCAACTAGGATTGTAGCTTAGCTAATAACAATAATAATAAAACACTTGATAAAACTAAGGTAACCAGACCGACCAAAATAATTCTATACATATGGAAACAATCGTGAAGAAATGTCTATTAATAAAAAAGTTGATATTTAAAAATGTATGAATCCAGGGAGATCTTAATGAAAATATTCATGCATTTTTATCATAGGAATTACTTTCATGTATTTCAATGAAGAAAATACATGAATTTTTATTTGATAAAAAAAAGGTATTTCTGGTATGGTACTTTGCATATATTTCAATCCTATAAACAGATATTTGAAATACTCATATATATATATATATATATATATATATATATATATATATATATATATATATATATATGTATATATATATATATATATATATATATATATATATATATATATATATATATATATATATATATATATAATATCATCATCAACCGCTACTAGTCCACTGCCGGACAAAGGCCTCAGACATATGCCCTTCCACTTGCTTCTGTTTATGGGCTTTCCGTGCAAGTCCACATCCGCAAACTTTCTTAGTTCGTCAATCCATCGTCTTCTCCTTCTTTCCCTGTTTTTTTTTTTTTTTTTTTTTTTTTTGTAATCTATAGTGATCATTCTATTATTCATAATATCCATCTATCCTCCTCATTATATGTCTTGCCCATGTCAATTTTTTTTTTTTTTTTATTTTAGAATATCCTCCACTGTAGTTTGCTATCGTATCTATGTTGCCCTTTTTCTGCCATACACACACACACGCATATATATATATATATATATATATATATATATATATATATATATATATATATATATATATATATATATATATATATATATATATATATATATATATATATGCATATATATATATATATATATATATATAGAGAGAGAGAGAGAGAGAGAGAGAGAGAGAGAGAGAGAGAGAGAGAGAGAGAGAGAGAGAGAGAGAGAGAGATACATGGTCGACTCATCTTCGTTCCAAAGGTAACTGAGATAGATGAAGGGTGTGTCCGGTACGTCATGCACTACTGACTAGAGTAGCTTAAAGCAAATCACCAAGCTATACTTTTATTTTACTAACTTAGCAATGAAGCCTCTACTGCTATTGAGCTAATGCCATCTACGATAAGTTGATGACTGAGATTAGATCTGATCGAAGTTTCCTTTGATGAATTTATAGTTTACCATTATCGTCATCAGTAAGAAAAAATGATCAACCTGTTGTAACGTTACGAAATTTTGGCCTGAATTCAAGATATTTGAAAGCCGATGTGGCGAGATTGGTAACGTCTCTGCCTGGTGTTCGCTAGTCGGTGGTTCGAGTCCCGCTCAGAATCATTAGTGCCACTTGTGTCTGCAACTTTACCATCCTTGTGAGCTAAGGTTGGGGGGTTTGGGGAAGTATACAGGTCTATCTGCTGAGTCATCAGCAGCCACTGCCTGACCCTCCCTGGTCCTAGCTTGTGTGGAGAGGAGGCTTGGGCGCTGATCATATAATATAGGGTCAGTCTCTAGGTCATTGTCCTGATTGATAGGGCTATGTCACTGTCCCTTACCTCTGCCATTCATGAGCGACCTTTAAACCTTTAATCGTTTTAGGTAAGCTTTAAAACTGTGGTTGAAAATTGTATACTTAATTACGCTATTGGACAATATTCCAGACATTTTCTCCATAGACTGTATGCACGTAAGCAATCTGCGCGTGTTTGATTTAATAAAAACTACGACAGATAATTTCCCCAAAATATTGTACTGTGTTTTCACTACTTTTATATTCTAATTTTCTATTTTCGTCTGCTTTACCGGAACAGAATTAAGATGTTTCAAGTATTCTGTTTACTAACAATCTCTTAATATTTCGTAAATTAATGTTACTTTTATGCACTTAAAATTTCGAATAATGCTCATTGATTATAAAGTCAATAATACTATTTTATCTGTAGCTCCTGATATTTGAACTGTTGTTTTCGTTTGTTTTATCTCGGTTTTATCAAAGTAAACAAACTCTTATTCGGTTTTTGTTCTTCTAGATACTTTATAGGCCTAGTTTATATCTTGTATTTTTTAAGGCGTTCAGTATCGCTCCAATTTCCTATTTCCGTCGCCTTTGTTGATACTACCAGAAAACACTAAGATAAATCCTGAATTGTTACTGACATTTTCATAATAAAGATACACGGATCTACATTTATAATTATACGTTCCTATTTCTTAATGCTTCAAACTTCAAACTGGAAAGTTATAGTCTCGTATTTTCGTCTGGTTTTCATTTATGCAAGTTTATGACAGATTTTGCTATGTTTATGATCTGCCAGTCTGGATATCGTAAGTCTAAGGATGTCTGCACACAGGCCAATTTTCAGTGGACAGAGGCTGCCAATGTTTCGTGGTGCCACAAAAATGTGAAGATGGAAGATGTGAACACCCAGTCACTAGAAATTGGTTCGTGTGCGGGCATCCATAGAAACAAATTTCTGTACATTTTTTCGCCACAAAACAGATACCGTCCGCTGAAAATTGGCTTGTGTTTAGGGGCCCTAAGGAGTGCGAGTTTCACTGAAGGTTAGGGTCATCTGACTTGCAAGGTGCAACTGGAGTGCTCCACGAAATTGGGGTGAATGAATGTGTGTGGCGAGTCACTATCCAACTTGGTTCACATTTCCATTTAGCCATAAAGCAGAGGGTGGCAGTAGAAATGGTGATGGCTCTCTGTTGCTTTTTTATTGTCATCACTGCAGTCTCGTGACTGGGGTCTCTGGAAAACAGAGGTCGCGATAGAGGTGTTGATATTGAGACTAACGGGATACAAATGATGACTACTGAAGCAATTTGTGCATGTTGTCACTCATTGGCACGGTGGTGCATTGTGGTTGTTGCAAAGGCACTGGAAACATAAGTGCTTGGCCATCACTTTAGCTCCATTGGCATGTATTGAGAATACTTCATGACTGTGTGAGATCTAGGTGAGGGTTGTCGGTCTGCTCCTATCTGTGAAGATTCAGTGGTCGATATGTTTGATTTCTTTGATTGGATCTGGTAGTAGGCTACCTGGTTGTGGTTGCAGCTTGTTTGATGATTGTGGTGGTATGGTTTAAAGGTGACTCATAAATGGCAGAGGCAAAGGACATTGACAGCGCCCCAGCTAGTAGGACAGTGCCCTAGTGACTGACCATATATACATAAGACCCGCATCCAAGCACCTTCTCCACCTTAACTAGGACCAGGGAGGGCAAGGCAATGGCAGCTGGTGACTCAGCCGAGTTACCAGGTAGACTTATAGACACATCCAAAGCCCCCATCCTTAGCTCACAAGGATGGTGAGGTTGGAGGCACTACAAGCAAAAAACTATAGAGCTTGAGCAGGGCTCGAACCCGAGTCCGGCAATCGCCAGAAAGGCGCGTCTTCAATATGCCCCATTCCGTGACATTTTCTTCATAATGAACTTCCCTTATCTGATCGATGTCTAGTTTACGTGAGCTATAAACATTACAAGGTTCCTTTAAAGTCCTGTGAGATAGGTTGTTGTTCGTTTCTTCATCTCAGGCCCAAAACTGGTCCCATTCGTCTGCTTATACTTGCAACGCATATGATCCCAATGGTAATAAGGACACTCAGTAGAGAGCATGCCTTTCCATGTTAAGCAGTCTTATTTTGCCCTTAACTCTACTGTGTACTTGCACTTGAGTTTCAGCTTAGTACTGGTTCAAATCCTTGGTCAACAAAAAGCTATTATCCTAAGGTTAATTTCCCTTTATTCTCTAATTCCCATGAATAGCAAATTCGATATTAAGAGGTATTTAGGGCCTACATGAATTAAATTTCTTCAAAATCTAATAGATATTTTCCCCTAGGTCATATCCCCCATATCCAGCAAGTTTAGTTGAAATTGGTTCAGTAGTTTTAATGTAATGTTCACAAGAAAATAAATAAATAAATAAACTAATGAAATATGCACCATTTAGTTAACATTGCGATTATTTTCAAAGTACTGCTGCGTGCTTGTACTACGATGTACTTTATCCAAAAGGTTACAGATTCATCCTTGGGTGATACCCAACATGACTACCAAGTTTGGTCGAAATCGGTATTATAGTTTTAGTGTAAAGTTGTTCACAAATAATGAGAGACATTCCAATCCTTCATGGTGTTGCATAGGTGGGACATACTTAACAATTGTTTCATTATTTACTCCCCACGTTGTTCACCAGCATAGAGTTCCATTAGCAGGTTGATGCCAACTACAAAGCTTTCTGCATGGAGGGATAGGACAGGTACTGTCTCATGGGCTTCCTCGGACAGTTAAACACGTAGACCATCTTATTCACCTCTGTGATTTGTGGATGGTGACTCGGTACAATGACCAAAACTAAGTCAACTTAGTTATCCTCTTAGTCTAGCATCTTCAAGGCATTGGGTTATCAGTTTAATATCTATAATTAATACACTCTTGAAAACTGTTATTAATATATTTCACTCATTTTTAAAAATTTTTAGTTTATATATTAGCTAAGCTACAACGCTAGTTGTAAAATGATGATATAAGCCCAATGGCTCCAACAGAATAGAATAGCCCAGTGAGGAAAGAAGATAAGGAAATGAATAAACTATGTATAAAAAGTAACGAACCCTTAAAATGAAATATTTTAAAAATAGTAAATTCCTATAGATCTTTCATATATAAACTATAAAAAGATACTTATATCTTTCATTTTCTTCATTCCATAATAGTTAAAAATTGTCTTTTTTCATTTCTTCAAAATTAATTCTTTCTTAAGTACTGTATCATTTTGACACGTCTCTTTTTATAATTTATCTATGAAAGATTTATTTTTATGTTGTTAATGTTCTGAAGTTATGTTATTTTAATTTTCATTACTTCTCATATATAGTTTATTTATTTCATTATTTCTTTTCATCACTGGGCTATTTTTTTCTTGTTGGAGTCCTTGGGCTTATAGCATCCTGCTTTTCCAACTAGGGTTGTAGCTTAGTAAGCTAATAATAATAATAATAATAATAGTCTGTTGACTGAAATTTGCTCGGTGACGTAAATCAGTAAATAACATTTTTTTTTTTTTTTTTTTTTTTTTTTTTTTTTTTTTTTTTTTTTTTTTTTTTTTTTTTTTTTTTACTGAGATAACTGAATTGTAGGAGCACTGAAAAAAAATCTGGTTTGAACATACCAGAAAGTTACTGTTATACCCTGAAATATTACATTAGATTTCATTCAAAATCAGGGTTCTTAGAAATACTCTAGCTTCACAAAAGCAATTTGAATGTTTTAAGAAGTTATAATCTACATCCTTGTAATAAGTAATGATCGCTGAAATA